>NC_143034.1:60581370-60881370 GCF_057628025.1 Oncorhynchus mykiss
ATTAAAGCAAGTGCACTATCACCTACAGTGCCTTCAGAAAGTATTCATACCCCTTGACTTACAGTGCCTTGCGAAAGTATTCGGCCCCCTTGAACTTTGCGACCTTTTGCCACATTTCAGGCTTCAAACATAAAGATATAAAACTGTATTTTTTTGTGAAGAATCAACAACAAGTGGGACACAATCATGAAGTGGAACGACATTTATTGGATATTTCAAACTTTTTTAACAAATCAAAAACTGAAAAATTGGGCGTGCAAAATTATTCAGCCCCTTTACTTTCAGTGCAGCAAACTCTCTCCAGAAGTTCAGTGTGGATCTCTGAATGATCCAATGTTGACCTAAATGACTAATGATGATAAATACAATCCACCTGTGTGTAATCAAGTCTCCGTATAAATGCACCTGCACTGTGATAGTCTCAGAGGTCCGTTAAAAGCGCAGAGAGCATCATGAAGAACAAGGAACACATCAGGCAGGTCCGAGATACTGTTGTGAAGTAGTTTAAAGCCGGATTTGGATACAAAAAGATTTCCCAAGCTTTAAACATCCCAAGGAGCACTGTGCAAGCGATAATATTGAAATGGAAGGAGTATCAGACCACTGCAAATCTACCAAGACCTGGCCGTCCCTCTAAACTTTCAGCTCATACAAGGAGAAGACTGATCAGAGATGCAGCCAAGAGGCCTATGATCACTCTGGATGAACTGCAGAGATCTACAGCTGAGGTGGGAGACTCTGTCCATAGGACAACAATCAGTCGTATATTGCACAAATCTGGCCTTTATGGAAGAGTGGCAAGAAGAAAGACATTTCTTAAAGATATCCAAAAAAGTGTTGTTTAAAGTTTGCCACAAGCCACCTGGGAGACACACCAAACATGTGGAAGAAGGTGCTCTGGTCAGATGAAACCAAAATTGAACTTTTTGGCAACAATACAAAACGTTATGTTTGGCGTAAAAGCAACACAGCTGAACACACCATCCCCACTGTCAAACATGGTGGTGGCAGCATCATGGTTTGGGCCTGCTTTTCTTCAGCAGGGACAGGGAAGATGGTTAAAATTGATGGGAAGATGGATGGAGCCAAATACAGGACCATTCTGGAAGAAAACCTGATGGAGTCTGCAAAAGACCTGAGACTGGGATGGAGATTTGTCTTCCAACAAGACAATGATCCAAAACATAAAGCAAAATCTACAATGGAATGGTTCAAAAATAAACATATCCAGGTGTTAGAATGGCCAAGTCAAAGTCCAGACCTGAATCCAATCGAGAATCTGTGGAAAGAACTGAAAACTGCTGTTCACAAATGCTCTCCATCCAACCTCACTGAGCTCGAGCTGTTTTGCAAGGAGGAATGGGAAAAAATGTCAGTCTCTCGATGTGCAAAACTGATAGAGACATACCCCAAGCGACTTACAGCTGTAATCGCAGCAAAAGGTGACGCTACAAAGTATTAACTTAAGGGGGCTGAATAATTTTGCACGCCCAATTTTTCAGTTTTTGATTTGTTACAAATTTTTGAAATATCCAATAAATGTCGTTCCACTTCATGATTGTGTCCCACTTGTTGTTGATTCTTCACAAAAAAATACAGTTTTATATCTTTATGTTTGAAGCCTGAAATGTGGCAAAAGGTCGCAAAGTTCAAGGGGGCCGAATACTTTTGCAAGGCACTGTATTTTGTTGTGTTACAGCCTAAATTCAAAATGGATTAAATGGATTGTTTTCTCTCACATATCTACATACAATACCCCATAATGACAAAGTAAAAACACACCCCTGAATCAATGCGTGTTAGAATCACCTTTGGCAGCGATTACAGCTGTGAGTCTTTCTGGGTAAGTCTCTAAGAGCTTTACACACCTGGATTGTACAATATTTGCTATAGATTTTCAAGCCGATTTAAGTCAAAACTGTAACTAAGTCATTCACAGACATTCAATGTTGTCTTAATTAGCAACTTCAGTGCATGTTTGGCTTTGTGTTTTAGGTTATTGTTCCGCTAAAATGTGAATTTACCTCCCAGTGTCTGTTGGAAAGTAGACTGAACCAGGTTTTCCTTTAGGATTCTGCCTGTGCTTAGCTCTTTTTAAAATTTTATTTAACCTTTATTTAACCAGGAAAAGCCCATTGAGACCCAGAGTCTCTTTTTCAAGGGAGACCTGGCCAAGAAGGCAGCAACAATCAATACATTACAGATTTAAAACATACAGCAATACAACAACATGTTCCAGCCTAATAAAAGCATTTGGTACAATGTGCAATGGTGAATGAGTGACTTGGAATTTGTAATAAAGCGCAAGGATGCATGATCAACAGAGTCCAGTCTCTGTAAGACGGAGGAGGCTGCATGATCAACAGAGTCCAGTCTCTGTAAGACGGAGGAGGCTGCATGATCAACAGAGTCCAGTCTCTGTAAGACGGAGGAGGCTGCATGATCAACAGAGTCCAGTCTCTGTAAGACGGAGGAGGCTGCATGATCAACAGAGTCCAGTCTCTGTAAGACGGAGGAGGCTGCATGATCAACAGAGTCCAGTCTCTGTAAGACGGAGGAGGCTGCATGATTAACAGAGTCCAGTCTCTGTAAGACGGAGGAGGCTGCATGATCAACAGAGTCCAGTCTCTGTAAGACTGAGGAGGCTGCATGATCAACAGAGTCCAGTCTCTGTAAGACGGAGGAGGCTGCATGATCAACAGAGTCCAGTCTCTGTAAGACGGAGGAGGCTGCATGATCAACAGAGTCCAGTCTCTGTAAGACGGAGGAGGCTGCATGATCAACAGAGTCCAGTCTCTGTAAGACGGAGGAGGCTGCATGATCAACAGAGTCCAGTCTCTGTAAGACGGAGGAGGCTGCATGATCAACAGAGTCCAGTCTCTGTAAGACGGAGGAGGCTGCATGATCAACAGAGTCCAGTCTCTGTAAGACGGAGGAGCTTGCATGCATATACACCAATTCACCATAATCAATTACAAAGAGAAAAGTGGCATGAACAAGCTTAAATAAAAACACAATTACAATTTAAGCTTTGTCACAAGATTATCTACATGAACTTTAAAGGACAACTTGTCATCCAAACAAATACCTAGGTATTTGTAGGATGACACTTTTTCAATGGATAAGCCACCAAATGTGACAATGCTAATGTTCTCTGGCAGAGTTCTAGCTCTGGTAAAGGTCATGAATTTAGTTTTTTGTATATTCAAGACCAGTTTGAGACCATAAAGGGAGGCCTGCAGTGGCTGAAAAGCAGTCTGGAGCTCTTCAACATCCTGAACCAGAGAAGGAGCACATGAATATATAACTGTATCATCTGCATTAGATGTAACTTTGCTGGTTGCATCCCATTTCCCAAATCATTAATACAAATTCAGAACAACACAGGAGCTAAAATGGAACCCTGGGGCACACCTCTATTAATCTCAAGAAAGCTAGACTTGTGATCGTTGGTATATTCACATTGTGTTTTGTCAGAAAGATAGTTCCTAAACCAATTTACTGCCACTTCACTGAGATCAATGTTTCTGAGTCTATCTAGCAACAATTCATGGTCAACTAAATCAAAGGCCTTTAAGAAATCCACAAACAGATCAACACAATGTGTCTTTTTATCAAGTCCATTAATGATGTAATTTGCCACTGCCATAGCTGCAGTTGTGATGCTGTGTCCTGATCTAAAGCCAGACTGAACACTGCTCAGTATGTTCTTTTCAATGAAGATGTTTTTTAACTGTGAGTTCACTAGGGATTCATAGACTTTGGCCAGGATAGGGAGTTTAGAGATAGGACCATAGTTTTTAGCATCTGAGGGATCTCCACTCGTTAGCAGTGGGAGGACATAAGCTGATTTCCAAATGCTGGGTATGTAATTGGTCAAGAGACTCAAGTTGAAAATGTGAGCCACAGGTTCAGTAATAATACCAGCTGCTATCTTTAAGAGGTAGGGGTCCAAGTTGTCTGGACCTGCAGACTTTTTAGTGTCTATTGCCTTTAGTGCTTTATAGAAATCAGTATAAGAAACAGGCTCAAAGTTCAAATGGTTCACATGAGGGCCTATGTCATAGTTGACTGTAACAGAGCTTACATTAGAGGCCTGGGCCCCATCATTATCAAAAACTGAACCAGCAGATATGAAGTGCTTGTTAAAAAACCCAACAATATGGGCTTTATCCTTCACTTCATTAGAATCCATCATTAAATGGTCAGGAAGGCCAGAGGATACATTAGAACCTGACACTGATTTGATTAGCTTCCAGAACTTGGTAGGGTTGTTTAGGTTCTCTGTGACTGCATTTAGATAGTAATATGATTTGGAATTCCTGATCAATCCTGTGAATTTGTTTCTTAGCACTCTGAAGGAGGCCCAGTCAACAGGAGCACTTGTATGTCTAGCTTGAGCCCAAGAGATGTTTCTCTTTCTAATTAATTCTGCCAAGTTATCTGATAACCAGGGACTGTCCCTTCCACTGATTCTAAACTTCTTCCCAGGGGCATGCTTATCACAAATCTACACAAATGTCATATAAAAATAGTCCCAGGCAGTGTCAACATCGGGAAACAGACTTACTCTGTCAATATTATGGTACAGATAATGTAAGATCGCTTGCTCATCAAGCTGTCTAAAATGTATTTTAAAAATATAACAGGGTTTGGCTTTGGTCATTTTTGTATTTCTAACACAAGCAATTGCACAGTGATCACTGGCATCATTACAGAATATCCCAGTCGATGTGTATTTGTAAGGGCTCTATTCCGTTTCAGAACTCCCTAGTCCTTGCCGATGACAAGCATTCCCATAACATAATGCAGCCACCACCATGCTTGAAAATGTGAAGAGTGCTACTCAGTTATGTGTTGTGTTGGATTTGCCCCAAACCTAATGCTTTGTATTCAGGGCATAAAGTTGATTTCTTTGCCAATTTCTTTGCAGTTTTACTTTAGTGCCTTATTTCAAAAAGGATGCATGTTTTGTTATATTTTTATTCTGTACAGGCTTCCTTCTTTTCGCTCTGTAATTTAGGTTAGTATTGTAGAGTAACTACAATGTTGTTGATCCATCCTCAGTTTACACCTGTCAAAGCCATTACACTCTGTAACTTTTTTAAATCACCATTTGCCTCATGGTGAAATCCCTGAGCGGTTTCCTTCCTCTCAGCAACTAAGTTAGTAGTGACTATGTAGTGACTGTGTGTATTGATACACCACCCAAAGTCTAATTAATAACTTCACTATGCTCAAAGGGTTATTCAATGTCTGTTTTGTTTTACCCTTCTACAATAGGTGCCCTTTGCGAGGCATTGTATAACCTCCCTGGTCTTGTGGTTGAATCAATGTTTGAAAGTCACTGCTCGATTGAGGGACCTTAGAGATAATTGTGTGTGTGGGGTACAGAGATGAGCTAATCATTCAAAAATCATGTTAAACACTATTTTTGCATACAGACTAAGTCCATGCAACTTATTATGTGACTTGTTAGGCACATTTTTACTCCTGAACTTATTTAGGCTTGCCATAACAAAGGGGTTGAATACTTATTGACTCAAGACATTTCAGCTTTTCATTTTTAAGAAATTGGTAAAAATGTCAAAGAACATGATTCCACTTTGACATTATGGGTATTGTGTGTAGGCCAGTGACACAAAATCTAAATTTCATCCATTTTAAATTCAGGCTGTAACACAACAAAATGCGGAAAAAGTAAAGGATTGTGAATACTTTCTGAAGGCACTGTATGTGCCACTGCCGTCCATGAAAGTCCAGTCGGTGTGGTAGGAAAGGGTCAGGCGTAGATGGAAAAATCTACAAGCCACTCAAATGTTTTTACCAGCCAAAATATATTTGGGCCACAATTACACCATGACATAATTACAAAATGTTCATGTTTATTTTCTATCTCCGACCCTCCTGTGCTCCAGTTTACGTTCTCAGAGCACACCCCTTGAATCCAGGGCGAGGCTCCCTTGCTCTACTGGGCTATGTGGCTCTACTGGGCTATGTGGCTCTACTGGGCTATGTGGCTCTACTGGGCTATGTGGCTCTACTGGGCTCTGTGGCTCTACTGGGCTCTGTGGCTCTACTGGGCTCTGTGGGGACTTTTCTAATCGGTTTATGCACACCAAAGATGCAAGGTGTATAGAATTTTATGTGAAGAGAAATCCCCAATTGTCAACTACTATCATAGCCATATTATCTGGACTGAATGGAAAATGTCCTGCAAAAGGGATGACTTCAGGAGTCATAAATCCAGCCATTCTGCCAGCCAGGCTGAGTTGAACTCATGACATTGTGCAGACGCGCAGTGACACAGTAGTATCCCAAATCCCTGGTGATGACAGTTTAAGCTAAAGGACTGTTTCGCTAGCACAGATTGAATTATGTCCGAAGATTCATTTGATGGCATTGAGGAGTTTACCACATCAGCCACCGGCTTCATTAATGAGTGCATCGACAACATTTTCCCCACAGTGACAGTAAGTACATAGTCCTGTTTCGACGCCTTGCCTGTTTGATGGTTCATCGGAGGGCGTAGCGGGATTTCTTATACGCATCATGATTAGTGTCCCGCTCCTTGAAAGCGGCAGCTCTAGCCTTTAGCTCAGTGCAGATGTTGACTGTAATCCATGGCTTCTGGTTGGGATAAGTTCGAATCCTAGTACAAAACCCAGCGACTCAAGCCTACCAGACTAGCTAACTATGCTCGCTTCGAGGCAAGCAACACTGAACTACGCATGAGTGTACCAGCTGTTCCGGATGACTGTGTGATCACACTCTCTGTAGCCAATGTGAGTAAGACCTTTAAACAGGTTAACATTCACAAGGCCGCAGGGCCAGACGGATTACCAGGACACGTGCTCAGAGCATGGGCTGACCAGCTGGCAAGCGTCTCCACTGACATTTTCAACCTCTCCCTGACCCAGTCTGTAATACCTACATGTTTCAAGTGGACTCCCATAGTCCCTGTGCCCAGGAACGCCATTGTAACCTGTCTAAATTACTATCGCTCCGAAGCACTCACATCTGTAGCCATAAAATGCTTTGAAAGGCTGGTCATGTCTCACATTAACACCACCATCCCAGACACCTTGGACCCACTCCAATCCGTATACCGCCTCAACAGATCCACAGCTCAGGTAGTCTCTATTGCACTCCACACTGCCCTTTCCCACCTGGACAATAAGAATGCCTATGTGAGAATGCTATAAACTGACTACAGCTCAGCCTTCAACACCATAGTGCACTCCAAGCTCATCACTAAGCTAAAGACCCTGGGACTGAACACCTGCCTCTGCAATTGGATCCTGGACTTCCTGAAGGGCCGCCCCCAGGTGGTGAGGGTAGGCAACAACACATCCAACCACTCCCTGTTCACCCACGACTGCATGTCCACTCACGACTCCCACACCCTCATTACAGTGCCTTGCGAAAGTATTCGGCCCCCTTGAACTTTGCGACCTTTTGCCACATTTCAGGCTTCAAACATAAAGATATAAAACTGTATTTTTTTGTGAAGAATCAACAACAAGTGGGACACAATCATGAAGTGGAACGACATTTATTGGATATTTCAAACTTTTTTAACAATTCAAAAACTGAAAAATTGGGCGTGCAAAATTATTCAGCCCCCTTAAGTTAATACTTTGTAGCGCCACCTTTTGCTGCGATTACAGCTGTAAGTCGCTTGGGGTATGTCTCTATCAGTTTTGCACATCGAGAGACTGACATTTTTTCCCATTCCTCCTTGCAAAACAGCTCGAGCTCAGTGAGGTTGGATGGAGAGCATTTGTGAACAGCAGTTTTCAGTTCTTTCCACAGATTCTCGATTGGATTCAGGTCTGGACTTTGACTTGGCCATTCTAACACCTGGATATGTTTATTTTTGAACCATTCCATTGTAGATTTTGCTTTATGTTTTGGATCATTGTCTTGTTGGAAGACAAATCTCCGTCCCAGTCTCAGGTCTTTTGCAGACTCCATCAGGTTTTCTTCCAGAATGGTCCTGTATTTGGCTCCATCCACCTTCCCATCAATTTTAACCATCTTCCCTGTCCCTGCTGAAGAAAAGCAGGCCCAAACCATGATGCTGCCACCACCATGTTTGACAGTGGGGATGGTGTGTTCAGCTGTGTTGCTTTTACGCCAAACATAACGTTTTGCATTGTTGCCAAAAAGTTCAATTTTGGTTTCATCTGACCAGAGCACCTTCTTCCACATGTTTGGTGTGTCTCCCAGGTGGCTTGTGGCAAACTTTAAACAACACTTTTTATGGATATCTTTAAGAAATGGCTTTCTTCTTGCCACTCTTCCATAAAGGGCAGATTTGTGCAATATACGACTGATTGTTGTCCTATGGACAGAGTCTCCCACCTCAGCTGTAGATCTCTGCAGTTCATCCAGAGTGATCATGGGCCTCTTGGCTGCATCTCTGATTAGTCTTCTCCTTGTATGAGCTGAAAGTTTAGAGGGACGGCCAGGTCTTGGTAGATTTGCAGTGGTCTGATACTCCTTCCATTTCAATATTATCGCTTGCACAGTGCTCCTTGGGATGTTTAAAGCTTGGGAAATATTTTTGTATCCAAATCCGGCTTTAAACTTCTTCACAACAGTATCTCGGACCTGCCTGGTGTGTTCCTTGTTCTTCATGATGCTCTCTGCGCTTTTAACGGACCTCTGAGACTATCACAGTGCAGGTGCATTTATACGGAGACTTGATTACACACAGGTGGATTGTATTTATCATCATTAGTCATTTAGATCAACATTGGATCATTCAGAGATCCTCACTGAACTTCTGGAGAGAGTTTGCTGCACTGAAAGTAAAGGGGCTGAATAATTTTGCACGCCCAATTTTTCAGTTTTTGATTTGTTAAAAAAGTTTGAAATATCCAATAAATGTTGTTCCACTTCATGATTGTGTCCCACTTGTTGTTGATTCTTCACAAAAAAATACAGTTTTATATCTTTATGTTTGAAGCCTGAAATGTGGCAAAAGGTCGCAAAGTTCAAGGGGGCCGAATACTTTCGCAAGGCACTGTAAGTTTCCCGACGACATGACGGTGATCCCCAACGCCTGATCCCCACAATCGCCTGATCACCAACGACGATGAGACAGCCTATAGGGAGGAGGTCAGAGACCTGGGAGTGTGGTGCCAAGACAACAACCTCTCCCTCAATGTCAGCAAGACAAACGGAGGGCCGAGCACGCCCGGGTCACATCGACAGGGTTGAATGCTGCAAGTTCGGTGTCCACGTCACTAAGGATCGTGGTCCACACACAGCAACACAGTCGTGAAGAGGGCACGACTATGCCTCTTCCCCCTCAGGAGGCTGAAAAGATTTGGCATGGGCAGTCAGATCCTCAAAAGGTTCTACAGCTGCACCACTTAGAGCATCTTGACTGGCTGTATCACCGCTTGCAGTACATCACTGGGGCCGAACTCCCTGCCATCCAGGACCTCTATACCCGGCGGTGTCAGAGGAGGACTGTAAAAGAAAGACTCCAGCCAACCGTCATAGACTGTTCTCTCTGCTACCGCGTGGAAAGTGGTACTGATGCACCAAGTCTGGAACCAACAGGACCCTGAACAGCTTCTACCCACAAGCCATAAATAGTTAGTCTGGGTAGCTATTTTATGAACTATTTAACTATCTGCATTGACCCTTTTTGCACTAACTGTTTTGACACATCACATACGTTGCTGCTACTGTTTACTATCTGTCACTTTATTCCTAGTTACAGTAGATGTACACATCTACCTCAATGACCTCGTACCCCTGCACATCCACTCTGTACTGGTACCGCGTGTACATAGCCAAGTTATCCTTACTCATTGTGTATTTATTACTACTTTTTCTTTCTCTCTGCATTGTTGGAAAAGGACCTGTAACTAAGCATTTCACAGTTAGTCTACACCTGTTGTTAACAAAGTATTTTACAAATAACATTTGATTTGAAGACTGAGGTTAAGATGTGTGTGTGTGTGTTTGTGTGTGTGTGTGTGTGTGTGTGTGTGTGTGTGTGTTTGTGTGTGTGTGTGTGTGTGTGTGTGTGTGTGTGTGTGTGTGTGTGTGTGTGTGTATGTGTGCGCCAGACACTGATATTAAGGTCAGGCGGGGTCAGGGCTGCACCAGGTTTGTGTTACAGTCATACCTTTAAAATATTCATTCAGGCAAGTGTTTCTTGGAATGTACTGGGACAGGCAGGTCAGAAAAACATGCATCAGTATTGTGTTGAAGCAACATAGTTTTCAGATAGCACTGGTGACAAGCACCTTGAATTGGTGAAAATAGCACTGGAACTCTTTTAATATCTGTAGTAAAATGCCTCTCACTGCCTGTAGAACACTCTGCCTGCTTCTCCTGTGACATCACAGGGTCAAAATAGAGCACTGAGACACCGGCTAGACTGGACCATAGCTCATAGCTCAGGTAGTTAAAGATTTGATATGAGAGGCCTATACACTCGGAATAAGTGAAGCAGGTTATAGTTCCTGTTCATTGTACTAGTAGGCTATAAACAAATATACTTGTTTATAGTAAACACAGGAACTACACAGTTGCCTATGTCAGTGCGTCTCAAATTGGAGTCCACTAGGTATCTTTTAGCCGTACCCTTATCCTACTCCTCCTCTGTTCCTCTGGTGATGTAGAGGTGAATCCAGGCCCTGCAGTGCCTAGCTCCACTCCTATTCCCAGGTGCTCTCTTTTGATGAATTCTGTAACCGTAATAGCCTTGGTTTCATGCATGTTAACATTAGAAGCCTCCTCCCTAAGTTTGTTTTATTCACTGCTTTAACACACTCTGCCAACCCGGATGTCTGAATCCTGGCTCAGGAAGACAACCAAAAATTCTGAAATCTTCATCCCTAACTACAACATTTTTAGACAGGATAGAACGGCCCAAGAGGGCGGTGTTGTAATCTACTGCAGAGATAGCCTGCAGAGTTTTGTCCTACTATCCAGGTCTGTACCCAAACAATTTGAACTTCTACTTTTAAATCCGGCGCTGACAGAGTCGCACTTCACTCCGGCGCTGCCACAGTCGCCCTTCACTCCGGCACTGCCGGAGTCTCCCGCCTGTCCGGTGCTGCCGGAATCTCGCGTCTATTTGGGGCCCACTGCAAGGGTCCCCAGTCTGAGGTCAGCGTCGAGGGTTGCCGCTCCAAAGGCGCCCCTTAAGTGGGACAATACTATGGTGAAGTGGGGTCCACATCCCGCGCCAGAGCCGCCACCGCGGACAGATGCCCACCCAGACCCTCCCATATGGGCCGGAGTCCGCACCTTTTTTTTTGGGGGGGGGGGGGGGGGGGGATACTGTCACGCCCTGACCGTAGATTGCTTTGTATGTTTCTATTTTTAGTTTGGTCAGGGTGTGATGTGGGTGGGTATTCTATGTTGTATGTCTAGGTGTTGTGTTTCTATGTTTAGGCCTGGTATGGCTTTGTTGTTTTTCTGTTCTAGTGTTCAGTTTCTTTATTAAATTTACCATGAACACGTACCACACTCTGCCAACCCGGATGTCTGAATCCTGGCTTAGGAAGACAACCAAAAATTCTGAAATCTTCATCCCTAACTACAACATTTTCAGACAGGATAGAACGGCCCAAGAGGGCGGTGTTGCAATCTACTGCAGAGATAGCCTGCAGAGTTTTGTCCTACTATCCAGGTCTGTACCCAAACAATTTGAACTTCTACTTTTAAATCCGGCGCTGCCAGAGTCGCACTTCACTCCGGCGCTAGCACATTTTCCATTCAGTCCACCTACGAATATCGTTACATTGTGCTGCTAGGCGACCTAAACTGGAACATGCTTAACACCCCAGCCATCCCACAATATAAGCTTGATGCCCTCAATCTCAAACAAATTATCAATGAACCTACCTGGTACTACCCCAAAGCCGTAAACACGGGCACCCTCATAGATAACATCCTAACCAACTTGCCCTCTAAATACACCTCTGCTGTTTTCAACCAAGATCTCAGCGATCACTGCCTCATTGCCTGCATCTGTAATCGGTCAGCGGTCATACGACCTCCAATCATCACTATCAAACGCTCCCTGAAACTCTTCAGCGAGCAGGCCTTTCTAATCAACCTGGCCGGGGTATCCTGGAAGGATATTGACCTCATCCCGTCAGTAGAGGATGCCTGGTTATTTTTTTTAAATACCTTCCTCACCATCTTAAATAAGCATGCCCCATTCAATAAATTTAGAACCAGGAACAGATATAGCACTTGGTTCTCTCCAGACCTGACTGCCCTTAACCAAAACAAAGACATCCTATGGCGTTCTGCATTAGCATCGAACAGCCCCCGTGATATGCAACTTTTCAGGGAAGCTAGAAATCAATATACACAGGCAGTTAGAAAAGCCAAGGCTAGCTTTTTCAAGCAGAAATTTGCTTACTGCAACACAAACTCAAAAAAGTTCTGGGACACTGTAAAGTCCATGGAGAATAAGAACACCTCCTCCCAGCTGCCCACTGCACTGAGGATAGGAAACACTGTCACCACCGATAAATCCACTATAATTGAGAATTTCAATAAGCATTTTTCTACAGCTGGTCATGCTTTCCACCTGGCTACCCCTGCCCCGGTCAACAGCACTGCACCCCCCCCCCCCCCCCCACAGAAACTCGCCCAAGCCTTCCCCATTTCTCCTTCTCCCCAAAACAAGTCAGCTGATGTTCTGAAAGAGCTGCAAAATCTGGACCCCTACAAATCAGCCAGGCTAGACAATCTGGACCCTTTCTTTCTAAAATTATCTGCCGAAATTGTTGCAACCCCTATTACTAGCCTGTTCAACCTCTCTTTCGTGTCGTCTAAGATTCCCAAAGATTGGAAAGCAGCTGCGGTCATCCCCCTCTTCAAAGGGGGGGATACTCTTGACCCAAACTGCTACAGACCTATATCTATCCTACCCTGCCTTTCTAAGGTCTTCGAAAGCCAAGTCAACAAACAGATTACCGACCATTGACCTGGCCAAGGCTTTTGACTCTGTCAATCACCACATCCTCATCGGCAGACTCGATAGCCTTGGTTTCTCAAATGATTGCCTCGCCTGGTTCACCAACTACTTCTCTGATAGAGTTCAGTGTGTCAAATCGGAGGGCCTGTTGTCCGGGCCTCTGGCAGTCTCTATGGGGGTGCTTCAGGGTTCAATTCTTGGACCAACTCTCTTCTCTGTATACATCAATGATGTCGCTCTTGCTGCTGGTGAGTCTCTGATCCACCTCTACGCAGACGACACCATTCTGTATACTTCTGGCCCTTCTTTGGACACTGTGTAACAACCCTCCAGACGAGCTTATCCAGCCATACAACACTCCTTCCGTGGCCTCCAATTGCTCTTAAATACAAGTAAAACTAAATGAACGCTCTTCAAACGATCGCTGCCTGCACCTGCCCGCCCGTCAACATCACTACTCTGGACGGTTCTGACTTAGAATATGTGGACAACTACAAATACCTAGGTGTCTGGTTAGACTGTGAACTCTCCTTCCAGACTCACATGAAACATCTCCAATCCAAAGTTACATCTAGAATTGGCTTCCTATTTCGCAACAAAGCATCCTTCACTCATGCTGCCAAACATACCCTAGTAAAACTGACCATCCTACCGATCCTCGACTTCGGCGATGTCATTTACAAAATTGCCTCCAATACCCTACTTAATAAATTGGATGCAGTCTATCACAGTGCCATCCGTTTTGTCACCAAAGCCCCATATACTACCCACCACTGCGACCTGTACACTCTCGTTAGTTGGCCCTCGCTTCATACTCATTGCCAAACCCACTGACTCCAGGTCATCTACAAGACCCTGCTAGGTAAAGTCCCCCTTATCTCAGCTCGCTGGTCACCATAGCAGCACCCACCTGTAGCACGCGCTCCAGCAGGTCTATCTCTCTGGTCACACCCAAAACCAATTCTTCCTTTGGCCGGCTCTCCTTCCAGTTCTCTGCTGCCAATGACTGGAACGATCTACAAAAATCTCTGAAACTGGAAACACTTATCTCCCTCACTAGCTTTAAGCACTAGCTGTCAGAGGAGCTCACAGATTACTGCACCTGTACGTAGCCCATCTACAATTTAGCCCAAACAACTACCTCACCCCTACTATATTTATTTATTTATTTAGCTCCTTTGCACCCCATTATTTATATCTCTACCTTGCACATTCTTCCACTGCAAATCTACCATTCCAGTGTTTTACTTGCTATGTTGTATTTACTTCGCCACCATGGCCGTTTTTTGCCTTTACCTCCCTTATCTCACCTCATTTGCTCACATTGTATATAGACTTATTTTTCTACTGTATTATTGACTGTATGTTTGTTTTACTCCATGTGCAACTCTGTGTTGTTGTTTGTGTCGAACTGCTATGCTATATCTTGGCTAGGTCGCAATTGTAAATGAGAACTTGTTCTCAACTTGCCTACCTGGTTAAACAAAGGTGAAATAAAAAAATAAATAAAAGGTACCGAAGGGGTCCGCAACAAGATCAACCATTTTTTTACATAATTTTTTAATATATATTTTTTTAATCCCTTACTGAAAAACAATGTATTTTATATATATGTTTTATCACAGTGCTGTTATTACAAAACTACCACTAACAGGTCACGATCTTCATCATAAATGGAAAAAGGGATTTTTTTTTGTTCAAATACTGTACATAACGCAACATTTCTGTAATGTTAGTATATCTCTATGTACATCTTTCAAATGATTTGCCACGGAGTGGCAAAGCGGTCTAAGGCACTGCATCTCAGTGCAAGGGGCGTTACTACAGTCCCTGTTTCGAATCCAGGCTGTATCACATCCGGCCGTGATTGGAAGTCTCATAGGGCGGCGCACAATTGGCCCAGCGTTGTCCGAGTTTGGCCGTCATTGTAAATAAGAATTTGTTCTTAACTGACTTGCCTAGTTAAATAAAGGTTCAATTAAAAAATGTATAGTAATAAAGTGCTTTGTACGTCATTAAGTTGGAAAAATGGCAGAGAAAGGCAAGTGACATCCGCGAATAGCCTGCTCTGCCCTTATTGAGTCTGCTGGTGTGCTGTGCTTTTAGCTGACCCAATGTTACGGACTGACTGCTGGGAACATGTCAACAACTTCATCAGCAATCTGTGAAACTATGTTAGATAAGTGACAAGCTACAAGCTACACAGTGTTTCTCAGTGCAGTTCCCAACATCCTTTGCTAGCTAGCTAACATTCAATCCCTGTGTTTGTCAGTGAAGCTAGCGAGCAGCAAGCAGGCTACAACAAGCTAAATCAGTTGATGAAATCACTAGCGACGATATACTTGCACATACACTGCTCAAAAAAATAAAGGGAACACTTAAACAACACAATGTAACTCCAAGTCAATCACACTTCTGTGAAATCAAACTGTCCACTTAGGAAGCAACACTGATTGACAATAAATTTCACATGCTGTTGTGCAAATGGAATAGACAACAGGTGGAAATTATAGGCAATTAGCAAGACACCCCCAATAAAGGAGTGGTTCTGCAGGTGCTTCCTGGCTGATGTTTTGGTCACTTTTGAATGCTGGCAGTGCTTTCACTCTATTGGTAGCATGAGACGGAGTCTACAACCCACACAAGTGGCTCAGGTAGTGCAGCTCATCCAGGATGGCACATCAATGCGAGCTGTGGCAAGAAGGTTTGCTGTGTCTGTCAGCGTAGTGTCCAGAGCATGAAGCCGCTACCAGGAGATAAGCCAGTACACCAGGAGACGTGGAGGAGGCCGTAGGAGGGCAACAACCCAGCAGCAGGACCGCTACCTCCGCCTTTGTGCAAGGTGGAGCAGGAGGAGCACTGCCAGAGCCCTGCTAAATGACCTCCAGCAGGCCACAAATGTGCATGTGTCTGCTCGAACGGTCAGAAACAGACTCCATGAGGGTGGTATGAGGGCCTGACGTCCACAGGTGGGGGTTGTGCTTATAGCCCAACACCGTGCAGGACGTTTGGCATTTGCCAGAGAACACCAAGATTGGCAAATCCGCCACTGGCTCCCTGTGCTCTTCACAGATGAAAGCAGGTTCACACTGAGCACATGTGACAGACGTGACAGAGTCTGGAGACGCCGTGGAGAACGTTCTGCTGCCTGCAACATCCTCCAGCATGACCGGTTTGGCGGTGGGTCAGCCATTTCTTTGGGGGGCCGCACATCCCTCCATGTGCTCGCGAGAGGTAGCCTGACTGCCATTAGGTACCGAGATGAGATCCTCAGACCCCTTGTGAGACCATATGCTGGTGCGGTTGGCCCTGGGTTCCTCCTAATGCAAGACAATGCTAGACCTCATGTGGCTGGAGTGTGTCAGCAGTTCCTGCAAGAGGAAGGCATTGATGCTATGGACTGGCCCACCCGTTCCCCAGACCTGAATCCAATTGAGCACATCTGGGACATCATGTCTCGCTCCATCCACCAACGCCACGTTGCACCACAGACTGTCCAGGAGTTGGCGGATGCTTTAGTCCAGGTCTGGGAGGAGATCCCGCAGGAGACCATCCTGAGGAGGTCATACAGGCACGTGGAGGCCACACACACTACTGAGCCTCATTTTGACTTGTTTTAAGGACATTACATCAAAGTTGGATCAGCCTGTAGTGTGGTTTTCCACTTTCATTTTGAGTGTGACTGCAAATCCAGACCTCCATGGGTTGATACATTTGATTTCCATTGATCATTTTTGTGTGATTTTGTTGTCAGCACATTCAACTATGTAAAGAAAAAAGTATTTAATAACAATATTTCATTCATTCAGATCTAGGATGTGTTATTTTAGTGTTCCCTTTATTTTTTTGAGCAGTGTATTTTGTGCAGGAGTAGAGATGTTGTTTTGTTTGTACAACTTTTCACTATCTATCAGCGCATGCATCTGTCCCAGTGCCCATGTTTCATAGAGAGTGAGTCATGCACAAGACAGGTTGTGAATGCCTGCGAATGGATTTAGAATTTTGGAATATTGATAAATGTCAGTTGAGATGTCGAGTGCGCATCGTCTCAATGCTCATTTTGGCCAAAACACTTGCAGACTCAATTGAGCTCTATCGAACACAACAGCAAGTGGCCACTCGATAAAGGGCTTAGGGGCCAAGTGTTCTGTTTGAGATTCAGCCTATGACTGCAGTAGATAGAACGTCATTTCCCCCTAGCGGTCATACGCAATAGATGCGGTAAAGGAGTCAATGGAACGCAGACGTTCAGATTGACCAGACTGGCGCACATTCAATAAATCTGATCTAACAAAGTGGATATTGGTCAAATCCGTAATGATTTATGTATTGTAACAGGCCCACAATGCGGTTACTTAAGTCCAAATTGGATATATTTGGCTGTTTTTGCTGCATAACATGTAGATGTCACTTTTCAGGTTTAGAAGAAGTGACTGCTAAATGCTAACTTTTGCTATAAACTGATTTGTATAGCTAGCATATAGAAATTGGTGGTGGTAGTCCAAGTTGTTTTTAACTGTAATGCAGTTAATTGGTAACGATGACATTAACATATTTTTTTAATTCACCTTTATTTAACCAGGTAGGCCAGCTGAGAACAAGTTCTCATTTACAACTGCGACCTGGCCAAGATAAAGCAAAGCAGTGCCACACAAACATTAACAGAGTTACACATGGAATTAACAAACGTACAGTCAATAACACAATAGAAAAATATATGTACAGTGTGTGCAAATGTAGTAAGATTAGGGAGGTAAGGCAATAAATAGGCCATAGAGGCGAAATAATGACAATTTAGCGTCGTGTTGGGGTTGGCATCTATACAAGTATTATACTCCGATTTTTACCCCAACATAGTGTGAAATACACATGCAAACAATAGCCTAAATGTAGGCTAATTTTGCTGGGGGGCAATGAGGAGCCCTTTCCCCCACGCGTTTCCATGACAATTCCATTGTTTTGTTCAAGTTCGATTGACCTCTTTACCAGATCTATAGGACCACCATACACAATAGGACCCTATTCTGCATTGTCCATGTGGAATTGTATTATTTTGTCTTATTGTTTTAAAGGTCCCGCACAGTCGTCCGATTTCTCAAGTAAAACTTTGAATGACCGAAACATCACCCATAACATTTTTACAATATTAAAATGCTCAGAATTGAAGAAATTGTACCCTTTCTCCCATCTCTAACTATCAGGAAGCCTGAAAGAACAGGCTGAGTGGGCGGGGAGCTTATATCATGTGCTCGCCTTGAATGACAGCTCTTTGAAACACCCTTGTGGTCGTTGCCAGGTGACAAGGTAAACAATGGGTCACATGTCAATGATGACCAGGTAAACAATGGGCCACATGTCATTCTGACCCTAAATAGTATTCCTCAACCCATTTTCTCTACAAAATGTTCTCAACAGAGCTGATAATGGACTGTTAGATATCAGTCAAACAGCAGCAATGCACAATTGCATTTATATTGTTTTGTATCTAATTACAGAATACTGTTCACTGATACACTTCTTCAGCAGAATTAGTCATGTACATGAAAACAGCATACAATAAGTGTACTGGACAATTGATTGGTGCCTCTGCATTAGCATTATAAATGACAATATGTTCAGAATTGTATGTATTGATCAGACATTTATTTGTTAATTTACATTAGGCAAGCATATCTGAAATATTGATCAACATGGACATTCATGAGAAATAAAGGTAAGAAATAATGGTGAGACATCATTTGACATAAAAAAAATAAATCAAATAGAGCCATAAACCGCAATATAGGCACCCTGCTGCCCTACAGTGTGCAGGACCCCATTGAGTCTTACAATTTGTAACTCTCATCTCCCGTCCAAATGTTAGAAAAAACTATGTAAAATAAAATGTGATATCATATAAATTACTTAGACTTTGGGAAATGCAACCAACTACAGAGATTGATGGGACGGGATCGGGAGAGGAGGGGGACCATGTAACCTGCTTCAATCAAGCAGGCTTCAGTCACCCACTTGACTTCAGTCACCCCGAAGATTGATGCTGGAGACAAAACCAGGTATGGTCTCCTCCTTGTCAGGCCTCTCACACTGGGCAGACGGGTTCTGGGATGGACAGCTCGCACATCTTCCCCACATACGGCCCTGGATCAAGGGTGACCTTGCTGAAGAGGAGATCCAGGAGCCTGTCTATGTAGCCTGTGAGGGTTTTGAAAAGGAAAATGTTTGTTAAATTGGTAGTGAAATTAATTTCATTTTATTCACTGTTCTGAGTTATGACGTCATCAATTTGTTGATGTAGCGATCTACTCATTCTACAATGTGTTTTCTGGTGTTTTTGAAGTACTCATTTTGAAATATGCAATATTTAGTGAACTTTTCAATGTTTGAATTTGGAATTTGTGTGTGCCTGAAATGCTCAATTGATTTGAAATGAATAATTATGACGTACAGTTTTGGTTGGGTCTGTCTTCACAGGCTTCACAGCATAACCCCCCCTTCTTTGGTCTGTCTTCACAGGTTTCACAGCATATCCCCCTTCTTTGGTCTGTCTTCACTTGATCTGTCTTCATGGGCTTTACAGCATATCCCCCTTCTTTGGTCTGTCTTCACAGGCTTCAAAGCATATCCCCCTTCTTTGGTTTGTCTTCACTTGATCTGTCTTCACAGGCTTCACAGCATATTCCCCTTTGGTTTGTCTTCACGGGCTTTACAGCATATCCCCCCTTCTTTTTTCTGTCTTCACTTGATCTGTCTTCACGGGCTTTACAGCATATCCCCCTTCTTTGGTCTGTCTTCACTTGATCTGTCTTCACGGGCTTTACAGCATATCCCCCTTCTTTGGTCTGTCTTCACAGGCTTTACAGCATATCCCCCCTTATTTGGTCTGTCTTCACATGCTTTACAGCATATCCCCCCTTATTTGGTCTGTCTTCACAGGCTTTACAGCATATCACCCCTTCTTTGGTCTGTCTTCACAGGCTTTACAGCATATCCCCCCTTATTTGGTCTGTCTTCACAGGCTTTACAGCATATCACCCCTTCTTTGGTCTGTCTTCACAGGCTTTACAGCATATCACCCCTTCTTTGGTCTGTCTTCACAGGCTTTACAGCATATCCCCCTTCTTTGGTCTGTCTTCACAGGCTTTACAGCATATCCCCTTTTCTTTTTTTCTGTCTTCACAGGCCCCTTTATCTTGGGAAATCTGATTTTGTATCATGGCATTCCTGCTGCGGTGGTTGCCTGGAAAGATGTGCAAACCGAGTAGATGTTGAATTTTCTAAAATGTAGATTATTAGAGCCCCAATGACACAAGCTACAGCAAATATAAGACAACAACCCACATAATTGAATGGCATAATATAATTTTCAGGGGTAAATTACAAATACTATACACACCAGAACTCCTTTTGTGGACAACATTCCTTCATATCAGCTGTTTGCTGTCAGTTCTCAGACTCAATGTAGGGGGCTTAGGGATGGAAGAACAAAAACCATATAGTGACAATCAGCTGTGTTGCAGAAAATATACTGTCAAAGTAGCCACAGTTACAGCCACCGTGTCAGACTCATACTTACATTATGGTCAGTGCTTGCAAGATAAACTGATCCACTGTCAATGATGGTTCAGCATCCATCTTCATGATTAGCTTCCTGGCAAGACACATCAAATGTTCTCCCCAATTTAAAAAAGCAACTTCGCTCTAAATGTGCACTGCACACGGGTGTTATGATCCTGTCCACCCAAAATGAAAAGCAGCCACTGCTTACGGATGTCCTCATTCTTCAGGAAATAGTGTAATGTTAAATTATCACTATGGCATCCAGTCACAACACAGTGTGTTTTTTCCGGCATGATGGTAAGTAGCTTGCTAGCTATAAGTTACAACACAGATGAAAAGTTGAGTTACCAGTATCGTTCTGCCACGTTCTACTTGAGCTATTTATGGTTTGTAAACAAAGCCGTATGATGTGCACATGTGATGGCGGTTTTAAACTTCTTAAGGCTAGGGGGCGGTATTTTCACGTCATGATGAAAAGCGTGCCCAAAGTAAACTGCCTGTTACTCGGGCCCAGAAGCTAGGATATGCATATTATTAGTATATCTGGATGGAAAACACTCTGAAGTTTCTAAAACTGTTTGAATGATTTCTGTGAGTATAACAGAACTTATTTGGCAGGCGAAACCCAGAGGACAAACCATCCAGGTATTTTTTTTGAGGTCACTCTTTTTTCAATGGGTTTTCTATGGGGATCTAGATTTCTAAGGCACTTGCTTGCACTTGCTTCCACTGGATGTCAACAATCCTTAGAAATTGGTTGATGTTTTTCCTTTGTGTAATAAAGAAGTAGGGCAGTTCAGAACAAGGGTCGAGTGAAGTGTACTGTTTGTTAGAGGCGCGTGACCTGAAAGCTCGCTCCACTTTGTTTGTATCCGCTATTGAACGCAGTTTATCCCATCTTAAATGTTATTGATTATTTACGTTAAAAAATACCTAAAGTTGTATTAGGAAAGTTGTTTTAAATGTTTGGACAAAGATTACAGGTAACTTATTAGATATTTTGTAGTCATGTTGCGCGAGTTGGAACTAGTGTTTTTCTGGATTAAACGCGCCAAATAAATTGACATTTTGGATATATAACGACAGAATTAATCGAACAAAAGAACCATTTGTGATGTTTATGAGACATATTGGAGTGCCAACAGAAGAAGCCCGTCAAAGGCAAGGCATGAATTATATCGTTATTTCTGAGTTACGTGTCGCGCCTGGTGGGTTGAATTATGATTGTCTGTGTTTGTTTGATGGGGTGCTGTCCTCAGATAAAAGCATGGTTTGCTTTCGCAGTAAAGCCTTTTTGAAATCTGGCACGTTGGCTGGATTAACAACAAGTGTAGCTGTAATTTGGTGCATTGCATGTGTGATTTCATGAAAGTTTAATATTTATAGTAATTTAATTGGAATTTGGCGCTCTGCCATTTCACTGGATGTTGTCAAATCGATCCCGTTAATGGAATTTGATCCCTAAGAGGCTTTACATATTTAAATTAGTTAAGATTACAAGACGCTACCATTGATGTATAACATTTACGGCCCTACTTGACATTACATAGGGGCAGCAGGTAGCCTAGTGGTTAAAGCATTGGGCCAGTAACCAAAAGGTTGCTGGATTTAATCCCAGAGCTGACAAGGTAAACATCTGTTGTTCTGTTCCTGAACAAGCCACTGTTCCCCGGTAGGCCGACATTGTGAATGAGAATATGTTCTTAACTGACTTGCCTAGTTAAATAAAGACAGAAGTAATCCCTGAATTCAAGTGTTTGACATGGGGGAGGGGACCAGTAACTTGACCTGTTCACCGGACGTGCTACCTGTCCCAGACCTGCTGTTTTCAACTCTCTAGAGACAGCAGGAGCGGTAGAGATACTCTTAATGATCGGCTATGAAAAGCCAACTGACATTTAGTCCTGATGTGCTGACCTGTTGCACCCTCGACAACTACTGTGATTATTATTATTAGACCATGCTGGTCATTTATGAACATTTGAACATCTTGGCCATGTTCTGTTATAATCTCCACCTGGCACAGCCAGAAGAGGACTGGCCGCCCCTCATAGCATGGTTCCTCTCTAGGTTTCTTCCTAGGTTTTGGCCTTTCTAGGGAGTTTGTCCTAGCCACCGTGCTTCTACATCTGCATTGCTTGCTGTTTGGGGTTTTAGGCTGGGTTTCTGTACAGAACTTTGAGATATCAGCTGATGTAAGAAGGGCTATATAAATAAATCTGATGTGATTTGATTTAACTTCATGATCAACTTTGTTCATGTACAGTAATTTTTTCACTGGTTTCATCCAAATATACTCAAATGTTATGAAAAACATGATGTTCACTATTCGCACCTTTAACAGAAAAACTATTTTAAAAAATGTGTTGTTTAAACATTACGAAATGTAGAGCAGTTGTCACAACAACAGATCACAGAAATTTACACAAATCTGGCCAGGGGGTCTGTGGAAGAAGTTGGTGCAATACAATACAATACACAATACAATATTATTAATCTACAATATACCCTTAGACGCACAACAGGGCCTGGGAGGCTCACAGGGATCCACAGTAGTCCATCAATGATCCAGTTTTCAACTAAAAACTTATTGTATTCCATCCAATTGTTGATTACATTTTACTTTCCATGGCTGAAGTATTGGTTAGTCTGGCCATGCATGCACTGCAGCGTCATGATTTTTTTTTTTTTTTTACCTCACTCTAAAGTCTGAGTTGTGTTCTGATTTTGAGGGGGTCCCTGATGAATTTGCTATCAGAAAAAAAAAGTTTAGGAACCCCTGGCCTATGTCATACAAACTGTATGATCAGTTTGTGTTGTTTGACAGGACATAATCGTTTTACTCCTTACTCAGCCAAGAACAAACACACACACACACACACACACACACAATTAATGTGCCATGCAGGCTATAATTCAAGGGATACACATGTCTATTGGAATACCCCCAAAATCACTATTCCTCTCACCTCCTCCGCGTCACTGCGAAGTAAACCGCGTGCAGCGAGTCCTATCCTCAGCTCGTTGATGTCGACTTTACCGTCTTTATTGAGGTCCAGTTGGTCGAACAGTTCGGCCCATCTCTCTCGCGTTTCCGGTTCCCTATCAGGGTCCGACACACCTTTGTCTTGTTCTTGACAGCGAGCCCGGGTCCAACCAAAGCAGAACCGAGCCCTGCCTTCGCCCATGTGAAATGGAGAATTGTGCAATCCTGGTGGTGGTGGCTATTACCCCAACCTGCTGCCGCGAAGCAGGCGTAGAAAATTGAAGGAGCGCTTTTTGTTCTAATGACTCCCAGTGGGTTTCGTTACGATAACCTACCTATTCAAATCCCGGAACCATGGTATATCGAAATGGCACGACAGTCTTACTGAAATAACTGATGTTCTCCCTCGGTCTCGTTACCGAGGCACCGGTTTAATATACCGAGTCGTTGCCGAGAATGTCAGTACACCGGGCGCGGTGTAAACTCTGGGTGCCTGTAATATTAATCCCCGTATCCGTTACGTATCTCGTGACATCGGCGATGATTAAATCCATGAACTAATTCAAATGAATTAGTCTGTTGGTCAGGGGACTGGCTCTGCCTTTTGGATAGGCAGTGAGTCCCCCATGCAACGAAGCGAACCAAGCTCCCGGTGTTCGTTATATTTTACCACAGCTACAGTTTTGTGTATGCATGTAGGATACCGGGTGGAATTTATATGCTGTCATCTCTGACAACGCGCTCAATGCGGTGTTTGTGTGCGAGTGTTCGTGAGAGAAAGAGTTCCCTTTTACTTTGAAAGGTTCGACGTTAGAACAGAGTGAGAGTGTTTAGGTGTAGCTGTAGGAGAAGAAGCCTAACAAAAATCATCTACTTTCACCTCTGCAGGTCCATCCTCTCCTCCCCCTCTCGTAAGATTATGATGCTTCCTTCTGTTCATTACATAGCCGTTATCATTATTGCAGCTGCTCATATGACACACACACACACACACACACACACACACGCACACACACCAGCATCAAATCACTCAAACTGTAATTGTAATCTAGCCTCTACCACACAACAGGCAACCACAGTATCCTTCTACCACAGTATCCTTAGGCCTAAACACCTGAAGGAACATTTCATTCAACTGAATTCTGAATTTGTAATGCAGGAACATTAATGTGATCTCCATTTTCACAGTGAAAGTAAAGGGTGCTGTTGGCTGCCCCATCCCCATTGAACCCATTGATAGGCTCTAATTGGGTATTAGTAGATACATAATGGGGTTTGCACGCCGTGACGCGCCTCTGGCACACTGTGGCGGAAACCGCTCGGTCAGCATGCATGGGATATGAGAGATTATACAGAGACAGTGGGAGGGAGGCTCATGACACAGTTCTAAAAATGTTGACATGGACCAGTAGTGGCTCAATATAACCAAAGTGGACTAAAAGATTCTCTCCCTCTCTCTTTCTCTCTCCACCAGTGGCATGTCCAGAATATTTTGAATGGGGTAGCCAAGATGGGGCACAGACCCAGTTAAGTGGGGCCATAACATTTTGAACCTTAATTGATGTAAGATGGATATTTTCAATATAATTACGATGGTTCAAAGCATTAAATAGTTCAGCTTAGGCACATTTCCTTGTTCAAATAAATCATAAATCAATTCCAAATGTTTTGTTACAGTGTTAGCAGTAACATATAAAGGGTATTAGCAAACAAATAATTAAACAGCAGCAGTAAAATAACATGCGAGGCTATATACAGGGGGTACCGGTACAGAGTCAATTGAGGTAATGTGTACATGTAGTCAAACAAATCACTTAAAAAAAGCAGGTTAAGTAGGTCACCTGCTCACATTAGTCTACTCCAAAATAAGTCCAGCATCCGACCAGTACACTGTGCACACGCCATTTGAATGGTAAGGGACATCTATTACAAACACCATAAGTGTAATGAAATTCAGCCGACAAAGTGGCACGTATTCATGGATGCCAAGGGAAGCCAGGATTCCACAAAAATATGAACAATAAAAAAAGGGAAAAAAATATTTTTTATCATTCTTCTCTATCCGTGTTTCATAATTTTCCACCAGTTCACAAGAAGCTGAATCTATTTCAACACAGAAAGCATCGGACCGAGACGAACAGCTCTCCTCTTGTCCCTCTCCTTGTTTGGGCGGCGGTTGACGTCACCGGCCTTCTAGCTATCGCCGATCCACTTTTCATTTAGCATTTGTTTTGTCTTTGTCTTGCACACCTGGTTTTAATCCCCCAATTACTTGTTCATTATTTAACCCTCTGTTTCCCCATGTTTGTTTGTGAGTGATTGTTTGTTGTATTGCGGTCCGTATTTGTGGCCTTGTATTTATTACGATGTGTATTGTGATATATATAAGTAAAATTGCTTTCATTACTCATATCTGCTGTCCTGCGCCTGACTCATCTCACCAGCTACACACAGACGCTAATCAGAATTACTCACCTGCGAATGGAGTCAGCAGGAGCAGACGCCCTCCCTGTGGTGGTAGAGGAGCGCGTCCAGCAGCACTGTCCTGCCATGTATCGCCATGTATCACGTGCTGCAGACGATGGATCATTGGGAGAGAGGAGGAGGTCGTCCAGCACCTCCACCAGCCCCACTACAGCAGGCCCCACTGTCCACAATTTTCGGCAGTTTTCAACCACCCGCCTGAGGGTCGAGCGGCGGGTGAACGTCTGTTCCACCTGAGGCAGGGGATGAGGAGCGCACAGGATTTTGCTTTGGCCTTCCGGACCCTGGCCGCCAGCGTGGGATGGAACGACAGGGCCCTGATCGATCACTACCGGTACAGTCTGTGCGAGGACGTTCGTCAGGAGTTGGCCTGCCGAGACACCACCCTCACATTGGACCAGCTGGTGGATCTGTCCATCTGGCTTGACAACCTTCTGGCTGCCCGCGGACGTTCGGATCAGGACCTGTCAGTTCCATCCCCCAGCACATCCGCTCCGACACCCATCGAGCTGGGAGGTGCTGCGCTTAGGGCGACCGGAGGAGGGGCCATTCCCTGCACCATCTGTGGCCGCAGAGGGCACACTGCTGGTCGGTGCTGGGGAGGTTCCTCAGGGAGTCGAGGCAGCAGGCAGGAAACTATTGTGTCACCCCAGGTGAGGCTCCAAGCTCACCCTGTTGCTCACATGTATGTGTTTATTACATTTCCTGAGTTTTCCCCACATTCCCAGCATAAGGCTCTCGTAGATTCAGGCGCAGCTGGGAATTTTATTGAACGTTAATTTGCTCATAGTTTAGGGATCCCTCTTGTTCCTGTGGATATGCCCTTCCCTGTGCACGCTCTAGATAGTCGACCATTAGGGTCAGGGTTGATTAGGGATGCCACCACTCCACTAAGCATGGTTACGCAGGCAGGAGGGTCACAAGGACAGAATCAGTCTCTTCATTATTGATTCTTCTGCGTTTCCCGTGGTTGCTGGGCCTGCCCTGGTTGGCCTGTCATGACCCCACTATTTCGTGGCAACAGAGGGCTCTTAATCTTAAGGGGTGGTCACGAGAGTGCTCAGGGAGGTGTGTAGGAGTTTCCATCGGTGCGACTACGATGAAAAGTCCAGACCAGGTCTCCACCGTGCGCATCCCCTCAGAATATGCTGATTTGGCTCTCGCCTTCTGTAAGAAGAAGGAGACTCAATTACCACCCAATCGAAGGGGGGATTGTGCGATAAATCTCCTGGTAGAATCAACACTTCCCAGAAGTCACGTGTATCCTCTGTCACAGGAGGAGACGGCAGCTATGGAAACATATGTCTCCGAATCCCTGGAGCAGGGATACATTCGGCCCTCCACTTCACCTGCCTCCTCAAGTTTATTTTTTGTGAAGAAGAAGGATGGATGTCTGTGTCCGTGTATTGACTATCGAGGTATCAATCAGATCACTGTGAGGTACAGCTACCCCCTGCCTCTCATCGCCAGTGCGATCGAGTCAATGCACGGGGCGCGCTTCTTGACAAAATTGGATCTCAGGAGCGCTTACAACCTGGTGCGTATCCGGGAGGTGGACGAGGGGAAGACAGCTTTCAGTACCACCTCCGTGCACTATGAGTACCTCGTCATTACGACGTGTATTGTGATATATTTGAGTAAAGTTGCTTTCATTACTCATATCTGCTGTCCTGCGCCTGACTCATCTCACCAGCTACACACAGACACTTTACACCTCTGTCATAGTATCTGTAGCCCATGTATCTGATGCTGTCGGGCCAAAAAGATCACCCCCTGGACACGCCACTGCTCTCCACATCTCTCTCTCTCTCTCTCTCTCTCTCTCTCTCTCTCTCTCTCTCTCTCTCACACACACACACACATGCACAGAGGGTATCACCTTGTGAACAGCTTGATGTGACTGTCTGCAGCTGCCACCTGTCATAGTCCTGTCTGATCTCTTCCCTTACCAGAACAGACATTAAACCATGGGCTTCTCTGTGAAATGAAGTCTTACTATATCCTACAGTAGTGTATTAGAGTATAGGACATGTATTTCTATATTATAATATCCCAGACTTTATGACTGCACAGGTGCAATTTAGAACCTGAAAGGGTTAGTCGGCTGTCCCCATAGGACAACACATTGGAGAACCCCTTTCGATTCCAGGTACAATCCTTTTGGTTCCAGTAAGAACCTTTTTGGGTTCCATATAGAATCCTTTTCACAGAGGGTTCGACATGGAACCCAAAAAGATTCCAGCCGGAACCTATAAAGATTCTATCTGGAACTAAAAAGGTTTCTCCTATGGAGACAGCCAAAGAACCCTTTTGGAACCCTTTTTTCCAAGGAGTGTAGACTGTAAGATCAGCTGGTATTAAGTTGGTGTACCTGAGCAAAAGATGAAACAAGGAAAACCAGTTACCATCTAGCTAATATGTAAGTAAGTCCGGCTACAGGATTTGATTAGATAAAATGAAACCTCACCATCTGCAATACTTTAGCAGTGTGATAACTGTGATGAATAGCAGCCTAGTGTTGATAGCAGGAAATCAGTCGGCCTTACTGGCACTGACTTGTTGTGTTCCATCATCACTGAGGCAACTCTCCAGTCCCACAACAAAGGCCTTCTCCCCCTCTAGAGTCAAGGGTACATCTCAATATTCTCAAGTGGCCTTCTCTCCTCAACTGCTTTCCTTCTGCTGAACTTCTCTTTAGCTAATCTGTGCATCTCAATTGTTTATAGCGGCTTTCTCTCCTCGTCGTATTTCTCGGCACTGTTGTGAAAGTGTATGACAGGTGCGAGAAAATACCTGGTGGACATCCATTATATACAGAAGCTTTCACCAATCCTGTCCATAGATTCAGTGTAAATGAAAGGGAGGAGATGAGGAAAGGCAGCCACTTTAGCCTGTTGAGATTCATCCTAAACCTGAATAGAGCTTCACCCCGAGGCTCTGGCCTTGATCGTGACTACACCATGAGGAGTGAGGACTGCTGAGGACTGCTGCTCTGAAGCGAAGCACCGAAGAACAGACTCACGCCTTGGTGAGCAGCAATGCATGTGGATTTAACTAACTATTTTCACAGAAGTGTTTTAATTTGGAGTTTACTGGACTCTAGTGTAAATTGCTTTCTCAGTTGCTATGGTGCCATTGAGGTGGATTGTTGTACGCTGTCAGGGGTGAGTTTGGTCAAATGCACAGACACACACACACACACACACACACACACACACACACACACACACACACACACACACACACACACACACACACACACACACACACACACACACACACACAGGTTGTGTGGTGGGTGTGCAGAGAGTGTGCTTTGGATCTGCACATCAAACAGCCGGTCATGGCTAGTTCCTTCGTGGCTAAGGAGTAAATTGTGGCAAGACACATTTGTTCAGTGTATTTCATGGTACCCTGGCTCCAAGAAATTTGGTAACCAGCCTGCTACCGCATTTGAATGAGATTGGATTAGAAAGTGAGTGCGATTACAACTGTAATGCTCTTGGGGTCCCTAAAGTATGGCACACTGCCAAGAACCAAGTGTTCAGATGATGGAATGAATACAGTTAGCTATATTACATTGAGCCTAATTCCCTCAGAGTAGTGTTTAATAACTTCCTCTTGCTCAGATAAGACTACAATATGCTAACTGATATTCTCTTCTCGTTCTTCTGACTGCTCCGTCCACTTTCTTCACAGTACTTATTTATTATGAACTCATTATAACGTTTCTCCCTTTATTGTTAGTCGCTATATTCCTCTCCCTTTCTTGCTCTCTCCTTCTCTTTTTGAGTCTCTTCCATTATTATTTATTATTCTGTTACTTTTTCCATCTCTCTCTCTTTCTCTCTCCGTCTCTAATTCATTCTCTCTGTTGATCTTGCTGTCATGGACACAAATGAATGGCTCTCTGTCTTTCCATGTAGAGTGTGAGCCAGTGTGTGATCACAGCACACCTCTCCACACTCCAATGACCCCCTGGGTGCATAGTATATAAAGCCATCCCACAGCAATGGCCAGCTAGCATGTGGTCATATACAAATACAGATTCAAACATACTGTTATACACATACAAATGGACGGAAGGGCGGATGGACACACACACACACACACACACACACACACACACACACACACACACACACACACACACACACACACACACACACACACATAAAGGTATCTCACGGTGCTTTAGATGATTGGCCATCTCTCAGCAGGAGGGTGAGTGGTGTTGATTTTGGGGTTCCTAGGGGCAACCACTTGTCATCAACATTACTACCAACTGAACAGACAGACACAATGACACACAGACTCAAAATCATCACCACCAACATTATTGCAGTCATCATCAATATCACTATAATTATTTTTATCATTATAATTATCAACCTCGCCATCATTTTAAGATTTCTTTTTAACCAAATCCCCATTATTATGGGCTACAGTTTAACCATAACCTACACTGAACAAAAATATAAATGCAACATGTAAAGTGTTGGACCGATGATTCATGAGCTGAAATAAAAGATCCCAGCCATGTGCTATTTTTGGAGCTGTAACTCAGCTATTCCCTCATGTCCACATTGATGAATTGTGGTACATTGTTATCAATGTTAGCTATTCATAATGTTAGCCAGGTGGAGCATGTTGTTATACTGTTGTATGTAGCCACTGCAGCCATTTTGGAATGGCAGTGTCAGCCAATCAGCTCCTTTGTTCTACACAACATGCCATACCAAAATGGCTGCTGTGGGTAACTGGTAGCTAGCATCAGTTTTCCAGGTAAACTAGCAGTACTTCAATCTTTTCGGTGTAGCAGTGTGGATAAAGGTCAAATTTAGAGTACAGTGGCATATCCCATCCCTGCATTTAGGCACGTTTTCTGACCCATATCTCGTGCTGGCTCCACACTGTCTTAATGTAACCACGATTGTGTTCAAACCTGTGCAGCTCAGTGTAAACAAGCAAAGCGGCAGTGTCTATATCTTCTGGCAAGGACTGACCCAGCTAGTTTCTTATGTCTGATGTAATTATTATTATTATTATTTAAATGTTTTATTTAACATTTATTTAACTAGGCAAGTCAGTTAAGAACAAATTCTTCTTCACAATGACAGCCTACACCGGCCAAATCCAGACGACTCTGGGCCAATTGTGCACCGCCCTACGGGACTCCCAATCACGGCCCGGTTGTGTTACAGCCTGGATCATGGATACGTTTTATGTTTTTAACGTATTTTCTGTTTGTTTTTGATTTATTAGGATCGCCATCGGCGATAGCTAGTCTTACTGAGGTCTGACACATAGCGAAAAATACATTCCACACAAAAAAATACTTTACAATTTACATACATTTAAAAACATGAACATGTAGTGTGTGTGCGCGCAGCTATCAGTTACACATGTCAGTACATACAGTACACACAACAAATAGTTCACACGGGGAGAGGCGTTGTGCCGTGAGGTTTTGCTTTAATTGTTTTGATAAGGTGGAAGTTTGTTCCATGCACTCATGGCCCTGTACAATACTGTACTTTCCTTGAATTTGATCTGGACCTGGGGACTGTGAAAAAAACCCTGGTGGTATGTCTGGTGGGGTAAGTGTGTGGGTAAATTGGCTACGCAAACAATTTGGAATTTCCTACACTGTCACGCCCGTCCTCTTCTTCTGACGAGGAGTAAGAGATATCGGACCAATTTGCAGCGTTGTTAGTGTCCATTTTAATATGTAAAACTGAACACTACAAAATACTAAATAACAAAGTGAAAGAACGAAACAAACGAAACAGTCCCATGTGGCACAAACACTGACACGGAAAATAATCACCCTCAACTCAAAAGTGAAACCAGGCTACCTAAGTATGGTTCTCAATCAGGGACAACGATACACAGGTGCCTCTGATTGAGAACCATACCATGCCAAACACAGAAATCCCAAAACATAGAAAAAGGAACATAGACAACCCACCCAACTCACGCCCTGACCATACTAAAACAAAGACATGTGCACAATACCCTTTTTTTCTGGATCTTTGTATAATTGTTTTGTCACAAAATTGTGTGTTCTCTACTCCAACAATGAATCCACAGATAAAAGGGGAAACTTAGTTAGTTTCTAGTAATATCTCCTCCTTGGACTTTATGTGGCAGTTGGCAACTAACTTTAAGGTGCATTTCCACCACCAACTGGACTGGAGTGTGGACCTCAGTTCAGCTTTCAATCACCCACGTGGGTATATGCTACTAACATCCAATGAGGAGATGGGAGAGGTGTGATTAGCAGCGTGTGTCAAAACTAGAACCAAGTTCTATTTTAGCGCCTGACCAGGCAGGGGCTCTTTGAGGTGAGCAAACAGTTTTGATGAAATTATTGAATAACATGTGCGTCAATTTCTTTTGCAACTCTTGTGCATGTAACACGAGCGGTGAGGTCAGCATGTCAGCCCTCTGATTAAAATGAAGAGCAAGACCTGCCGCTCTGTTCTGGGCCAGCTGCAGCTTAACTAGGTCTTTCTTTGCAGCACGTGACCATATGTCTGGACAATAATCAAGACAAGATAAAACTAGCGCCTGCAGTTTTACTCAACAGCAGTGTGGAAGAATGGGAAAACAATCTAGCTTATCACTGCACAGTTCTCATTAACTTGCTATTCTAAGTTGAGTGTGGCTGTGGTGGCACCCTTCCATCCAATTCCCCGCTCCTTCAGTAATAAAGGAATAGGCCTACTAGCTAGCTACCTGGCTTTGTTTTGTGGTTTCCATTGCGTGCCTCCCACTAACTCCATTGTGTTGTATCCACTCAATCAAGAGGCTGTGTGTATGTGTACTGTTCCCACAAACTTTACAGTGCGTCCAGCCAGGCATCCAGCCTAGGATGCTCCTCCATTGTCTGTTCATTCACACACATACAAACACTAAACGTGTACATTTTCATCCACCTATACTCAACCCTGTTGATGCTGTCCTCTATTCATTTGAACATGTTCTTTACTGAAACCGGGTTGTGTTCATTTGAGCACACACCATAACAAAATATGTTGCAATGTAAAAAACAAAATAAGCATTTGATATTGTATAAGTTCAGATGGTATTCGACCTGTTTCACTGTGTTTTCTTATGTTGTAACTTATGAACATTACCCTGTCCTTTATTGACTTCTTCTCTGTCTGTCTCTCTAGTGGCCTGTTTTTATTGTTGTTGTTTTGACTATGTTTTCCTCTGTTCTTATTTCCCCAGCGGCCTGGCTGCGTTGGACCGGGCTGTGAGGTGGTGGCGGTCTCTGGGTGCTGGTCTAGGCAGAGAGGCAGAGGCAGGAGGAACCTGCATTGGAGGTGATGCCCGTGCCTGGCCATGCCCGGGGGCCGAAGAGGGCCGAGTAGATAGCAGTTGAGACACTCTGCCCTACAGACACTGGTAGGAGGCAGCCTCTGCAAAGGACATAGGACAGGTGAGGAATGGATAAGGGGGCACGACACACAGATATACCCTGAGTGGACGAAACATGACATAGACTGACCAGGTGCATCTTGGTGAAAGCTATGATCCCTTATTGATGTCACTTGTTAAATCCACTTCAATCAGTGTGCATGAAGGGGAGTAGACAGATTAAAGAAGGATGTTTAAGCCTTGAGACAATTTAGACATGTATTGTGTATGTGGGCCATTCAGAGGGTGAATGGACAAGATAAAAGATGCAAGTGCCTTTGAACAGGTTATGGTAGTTGGTGCCAGGTGCACCAGTTTGTGTCAAGAACTGAAACGTTCCTGGGTTTTTCACGCTCAACAGTTTCCTGTGTGTATCAACAATAGTTCACCACCCAAAGGACTTCCAGCCAACTTGACACAACTGAGGGAAGCATTGGAATCAACATGGGCCAGCATCCCTGTGGAACTTATTTCGCCACCTTGTAGAGTCCATGCCCCGACGAATTGAGGCTGTTCTGAGGGCAAAGGGGTGTGGGGTTTAGGAAGGTGTTCTCAATGTGTTCTTAGTGAAATTCAAACGTTGCAGATTGTAAAATACATTTTTGATGTAACAGCATACTAATCAGCTACCAATATATATATTTTGTATAATATATAACTGTCTTGTATAGGCTACATTAACCTGCATGACATGAGCCGTCCTCACGCTCTCTCCCAGCTATGATAGAAAATTGTTGAGTGTAAAACCAGTCTATTAATGCCAAATAATACCGTCAGTCCACCCTCAAAACACAAAGAATAGATAGATAGTACCAGTCAGCCGGCCGGCCAGCTAGTACCAGTCGTCCGGCCAGAAAGGACCAGTCTGTTCAGCCGGCCAGATAGTACCAGTCGGCCGGCCAGATGGGATTTGTCGGCAGGCAGGCAAGATATGGTCAGCCGGCTGACATGTGTACACATACCGCACAAACACACACACATCTCAACATTAGCTTGGAATGCTATTTTGGTGTGTGTGTGTGTGATTTCACCTTAATTAGCTGTTTGCTCTCACACTGCCTTTCCAGAGAGTCCAGCTTCATACCAGCACTGCCAATCCCTTTATCAGTCTTAAACAGCCCACTGCAGAGAGAGAGAGAGACTGGAGAGGGAGGGTGAGCGAGATGGAATAAGAGAGGAATAAAGGGAAAGTGATACAAACAAACAATCAAAAAAACAGAGACAGACAAAGATCAACAAATATGAAAGTATTACAGAAAGAGAAGACAGCTACTGACACAGAGAAACAACAATCAAAACGGCAGACGCCAGTTAGAATGTCAATTGAGTTACAAAGAGATAAACTCACTCACCCTTTTTGAACAACCTAAACTTGATGCCTTTGGACTGGATGACTCTTAAATCTACGGCGAGTTCGTTTGATGTCCAGCTTAAAATCCTCACTGAGCTCTGTGTTGAAGAGGTGGAGGGGGGCAAAACAACAAAATGAGGAGGTAATGACAGATGAGGGTAGAGAAAAATATAGGATAAAATAAGAATAAATAGAGATATAGAGAGAGAATGAGTGCGGAAGGAGTAATGGCAGATGGATAGAAGAGTAAGGATTCAAAAACCTCAAACAGAACTGTCTTATGGAGACTAGCATCATTGGGACAACGATGCGCGTAAGGGTGTGTTGGAGTGTTTTAGGAGTGTTAAAGATCAGGTACCTGGACAGGTAGTGTTTGAGGAGTGTTATAGAGCAGGTACCTGGACAGGTAGTGTTTGAGGAGTGTTATAGAGCAGGTACCTGGACAGGTAGTGTTTGAGGAGTGTTATAGAGCAGGTACCTGGACAGGTAGTGTTTGAGGAGTGTTATAGAGCAGGTACCTGGACAGGTAGTGTTTGAGGAGTGTTATAGAGCAGGTACCTGGACAGGTAGTGTTTGAGGAGTGTTATAGAGCAGGTACCTGGACAGGTAGTGTTTGAGGAGTGTTATAGAGCAGGTACCTGGACAGGTAGTGTTTGAGGAGTGTTATAGAGCAGGTACCTGGACAGGTAGTGTTTGAGGAGTGTTATAGATCAGGTACCTGGACAGGTAGTGTTTGAGGAGTGTTATAGAGCAGGTACCTGGACAGGTAGTGTTTGAGGAGTGTTATAGAGCAGGTACCTGGACAGGTAGTGTTTGAGGAGTGTTATAGATCAGGTACCTGGACGGGTAGTGTTTGAGGAGTGTTATAGAGCAGGTACCTGGACAGGTAGTGTTTGAGGAGTGTTAAAGATCAGGTACCTGGACAGGTAGTGTTTGAGGAGTGTTATAGAGCAGGTACCTGGACAGGTAGTGTTTGAGGAGTGTTATAGATCAGGTACCTGGACAGGTAGTGTTTGAGGAGTGTTATAGAGCAGGTACCTGGACAGGTAGTGTTTGAGGAGTGTTATAGAGCAGGTACCTGGACAGGTAGTGTTTGAGGAGTGTTATAGAGCAGGTACCTGGACAGGTAGTGTTTGAGGAGTGTTATAGAGCAGGTACCTGGACAGGTAGTGTTTGAGGAGTGTTATAGAGCAGGTACCTGGACAGGTAGTGTTTGAGGAGTGTTATAGAGCAGGTACCTGGACAGGTAGTGTTTGAGGAGTGTTATAGATCAGGTACCTGGACAGGTAGTGTTTGAGGAGTGTTATAGAGCAGGTACCTGGACAGGTAGTGTTTGAGGAGTGTTATAGAGCAGGTACCTGGACAGGTAGTGTTTGAGGAGTGTTATAGAGCAGGTACCTGGACAGGTAGTGTTTGAGGAGTGTTATAGAGCAGGTACCTGGACAGGTAGTGTTTGAGGAGTGTTATAGATCAGGTACCTGGACAGGTAGTGTTTGAGGAGTGTTATAGAGCAGGTACCTGGACAGGTAGTGTTTGAGGAGTGTTATAGAGCAGGTACCTGGACAGGTAGTGTTTGAGGAGTGTTATAGATCAGGTACCTGGACAGGTAGTGTTTGAGGAGTGTTATAGATCAGGTACCTGGACAGGTAGTGTTTGAGGAGTGTTATAGATCAGGTACCTGGACAGGTAGTGTTTGAGGAGTGTTATAGATCAGGTACCTGGACAGGTAGTGTTTGAGGAGTGTTATAGAGCAGGTACCTGGACAGGTAGTGTTTGAGGAGTGTTATAGAGCAGGTACCTGGACAGGTAGTGTTTGAGGAGTGTTAAAGATCAGGTACCTGGACAGGTAGTGTTTGAGGAGTGTTATAGATCAGGTACCTGGACAGGTAGTGTTTGAGGAGTGTTATAGATCAGGTACCTGGACAGGTAGTGTTTGAGGAGTGTTATAGATCAGGTACCTGGACAGGTAGTGTTTGAGGAGTGTTATATATCAGGTACCTGGACAGGTAGTGTTTGAGGAGTGTTATAGATCAGGTACCTGGACAGGTAGTGTTTGAGGAGTGTTATAGATCAGGTACCTGGACAGGTAGTGTTTGAGGAGTGTTACAGAGCAGGTACCTGGACAGGTAGTGTTTGAGGAGTGTTATAGAGCAGGTACCTGGACAGGTAGTGTTTGAGGAGTGTTATAGAGCAGGTACCTGGACAGGTAGTATTTGAGGAGTGTTATAGATCAGGTACCTGGACAGGTAGTGTTTGAGGAGTGTTATAGAGCAGGTACCTGGACAGGTAGTGTTTTAGGAGTGTTAAAGATCAGGTACCTGGACAGGTAGTGTTTGAGGAGTGTTATAGAGCAGGTACCTGGACAGGTAGTGTTTGAGGAGTGTTATAGAGCAGTTACCTGGACAGGTAGTGTTTGAGGAGTGTTATAGATCAGGTACCTGGACAGGTAGTGTTTGAGGAGTGTTATAGAGCAGGTACCTGGACAGGTAGTGTTTTAGGAGTGTTAAAGATCAGGTACCTGGACAGGTAGTGTTTGAGGAGTGTTATAGATCAGGTACCTGGACAGGTAGTGTTTGAGGAGTGTTATAGAGCAGGTACCTGGACAGGTAGTGTTTGAGGAGTGTTATAGAGCAGGTACCTGGACAGGTAGTGTTTGAGGAGTGTTATATATCAGGTACCTGGACAGGTAGTGTTTGAGGAGTGTTATAGAGCAGGTACCTGGACAGGTAGTGTTTGAGGAGTGTTATAGAGCAGGTACCTGGACAGGTAGTGTTTGAGGAGTGTTATAGATCAGGTACCTGGACAGGTAGTGTTTGAGGAGTGTTATAGAGCAGGTACCTGGACAGGTAGTGTTTGAGGAGTGTTATAGATCAGGTACCTGGACAGGTAGTGTTTGAGGAGTGTTATAGAGCAGGTACCTGGACAGGTAGTGTTTGAGGAGTGTTATAGAGCAGGTACCTGGACAGGTAGTGTTTGAGGAGTGTTATAGAGCAGGTACCTGGACAGGTAGTGTTTGAGGAGTGTTATAGAGCAGGTACCTGGACAGGTAGTGTTTGAGGAGTGTTATAGAGCAGGTACCTGGACAGGTAGTGTTTGAGGAGTGTTATAGAGCAGGTACCTGGACAGGTAGTGTTTGAGGAGTGTTATAGAGCAGGTACCTGGACAGGTAGTGTTTGAGGAGTGTTATAGAGCAGGTACCTGGACAGGTAGTGTTTGAGGAGTGTTATAGAGCAGGTACCTGGACAGGTAGTGTTTGAGGAGTGTTATAGAGCAGGTACCTGGACAGGTAGTGTTTGAGGAGTGTTATAGATCAGGTACCTGGACAGGTAGTGTTTGAGGAGTGTTATAGAGCAGGTACCTGGACAGGTAGTGTTTGAGGAGTGTTATAGAGCAGGTACCTGGACAGGTAGTGTTTGAGGAGTGTTATAGATCAGGTACCTGGACAGGTAGTGTTTGAGGAGTGTTAAAGATCAGGTACCTGGACAGGTAGTGTTTGAGGAGTGTTATAGAGCAGGTACCTGGACAGGTAGTGTTTGAGGAGTGTTATAGATCAGGTACCTGGACAGGTAGTGTTTGAGGAGTGTTATAGAGCAGGTACCTGGACAGGTAGTGTTTGAGGAGTGTTATATAGCAGGTACCTGGACAGGTAGTGTTTGAGGAGTGTTATAGATCAGGTACCTGGACAGGTAGTGTTTGAGGAGTGTTATAGATCAGGTACCTGGACAGGTAGTGTTTGAGGAGTGTTATATAGCAGGTACCTGGACAGGTAGTGTTTGAGGAGTGTTATAGATCAGGTACCTGGACAGGTAGTGTTTGAGGAGTGTTATAGAGCAGGTACCTGGACAGGTAGTGTTTGAGGAGTGTTATAGAGCAGGTACCTGGACAGGTAGTGTTTTAGGAGTGTTAAAGATCAGGTACCTGGACAGGTAGTGTTTGAGGAGTGTTATAGATCAGGTACCTGGACAGGTAGTGTTTGAGGAGTGTTATAGAGCAGGTATCTGGACAGGTAGTGTTTGAGGAGTGTTATAGAGCAGGTACCTGGACAGGTAGTGTTTGAGGAGTGTTATATATCAGGTACCTGGACAGGTAGTGTTTGAGGAGTGTTATAGAGCAGGTACCTGGACAGGTAGTGTTTGAGGAGTGTTATAGAGCAGGTACCTGGACAGGTAGTGTTTGAGGAGTGTTATAGAGCAGGTACCTGGACAGGTAGTGTTTTAGGAGTGTTAAAGATCAGGTACCTGGACAGGTAGTGTTTGAGGAGTGTTATAGATCAGGTACCTGGACAGGTAGTGTTTGAGGAGTGTTATAGAGCAGGTACCTGGACAGGTAGTGTTTGAGGAGTGTTATAGAGCAGGTACCTGGACAGGTAGTGTTTGAGGAGTGTTATATATCAGGTACCTGGACAGGTAGTGTTTGAGGAGTGTTATAGAGCAGGTACCTGGACAGGTAGTGTTTGAGGAGTGTTATAGAGCAGGTACCTGGACAGGTAGTGTTTGAGGAGTGTTATAGATCAGGTACCTGGACAGGTAGTGTTTGAGGAGTGTTATAGAGCAGGTACCTGGACAGGTAGTGTTTGAGGAGTGTTATAGATCAGGTACCTGGACAGGTAGTGTTTGAGGAGTGTTATAGAGCAGGTACCTGGACAGGTAGTGTTTGAGGAGTGTTATAGAGCAGGTACCTGGACAGGTAGTGTTTGAGGAGTGTTATAGAGCAGGTACCTGGACAGGTAGTGTTTGAGGAGTGTTATAGAGCAGGTACCTGGACAGGTAGTGTTTGAGGAGTGTTATAGAGCAGGTACCTGGACAGGTAGTGTTTGAGGAGTGTTATAGAGCAGGTACCTGGACAGGTAGTGTTTGAGGAGTGTTATAGAGCAGGTACCTGGACAGGTAGTGTTTGAGGAGTGTTATAGAGCAGGTACCTGGACAGGTAGTGTTTGAGGAGTGTTATAGAGCAGGTACCTGGACAGGTAGTGTTTGAGGAGTGTTATAGAGCAGGTACCTGGACAGGTAGTGTTTGAGGAGTGTTATAGATCAGGTACCTGGACAGGTAGTGTTTGAGGAGTGTTATAGAGCAGGTACCTGGACAGGTAGTGTTTGAGGAGTGTTATAGAGCAGGTACCTGGACAGGTAGTGTTTGAGGAGTGTTATAGATCAGGTACCTGGACAGGTAGTGTTTGAGGAGTGTTAAAGATCAGGTACCTGGACAGGTAGTGTTTGAGGAGTGTTATAGAGCAGGTACCTGGACAGGTAGTGTTTGAGGAGTGTTATAGATCAGGTACCTGGACAGGTAGTGTTTGAGGAGTGTTATAGAGCAGGTACCTGGACAGGTAGTGTTTGAGGAGTGTTATATAGCAGGTACCTGGACAGGTAGTGTTTGAGGAGTGTTATAGATCAGGTACCTGGACAGGTAGTGTTTGAGGAGTGTTATAGATCAGGTACCTGGACAGGTAGTGTTTGAGGAGTGTTATATAGCAGGTACCTGGACAGGTAGTGTTTGAGGAGTGTTATAGATCAGGTACCTGGACAGGTAGTGTTTGAGGAGTGTTATAGAGCAGGTACCTGGACAGGTAGTGTTTGAGGAGTGTTATAGAGCAGGTACCTGGACAGGTAGTGTTTTAGGAGTGTTAAAGATCAGGTACCTGGACAGGTAGTGTTTGAGGAGTGTTATAGATCAGGTACCTGGACAGGTAGTGTTTGAGGAGTGTTATAGAGCAGGTATCTGGACAGGTAGTGTTTGAGGAGTGTTATAGAGCAGGTACCTGGACAGGTAGTGTTTGAGGAGTGTTATATATCAGGTACCTGGACAGGTAGTGTTTGAGGAGTGTTATAGAGCAGGTACCTGGACAGGTAGTGTTTGAGGAGTGTTATAGAGCAGGTACCTGGACAGGTAGTGTTTGAGGAGTGTTATAGATCAGGTACCTGGACAGGTAGTGTTTGAGGAGTGTTATAGAGCAGGTACCTGGACAGGTAGTGTTTGAGGAGTGTTATAGATCAGGTACCTGGACAGGTAGTGTTTGAGGAGTGTTATAGAGCAGGTACCTGGACAGGTAGTGTTTGAGGAGTGTTATAGAGCAGGTACCTGGACAGGTAGTGTTTGAGGAGTGTTATAGAGCAGGTACCTGGACAGGTAGTGTTTGAGGAGTGTTATAGAGCAGGTACCTGGACAGGTAGTGTTTGAGGAGTGTTATAGAGCAGGTACCTGGACAGGTAGTGTTTGAGGAGTGTTATAGAGCAGGTACCTGGACAGGTAGTGTTTGAGGAGTGTTATAGAGCAGGTACCTGGACAGGTAGTGTTTGAGGAGTGTTATAGAGCAGGTACCTGGACAGGTAGTGTTTGAGGAGTGTTATAGAGCAGGTACCTGGACAGGTAGTGTTTGAGGAGTGTTATAGAGCAGGTACCTGGACAGGTAGTGTTTGAGGAGTGTTATAGAGCAGGTACCTGCACAGGTAGTGTTTGAGGAGTGTTATAGATCAGGTACCTGGACAGGTAGTGTTTGAGGAGTGTTATAGAGCAGGTACCTGGACAGGTAGTGTTTGAGGAGTGTTATAGAGCAGGTACCTGGACAGGTAGTGTTTGAGGAGTGTTATAGATCAGGTACCTGGACAGGTAGTGTTTGAGGAGTGTTAAAGATCAGGTACCTGGACAGGTAGTGTTTGAGGAGTGTTATAGAGCAGGTACCTGGACAGGTAGTGTTTGAGGAGTGTTATAGATCAGGTACCTGGACAGGTAGTGTTTGAGGAGTGTTATAGAGCAGATACCTGGACAGGTAGTGTTTGAGGAGTGTTATATAGCAGGTACCTGGACAGGTAGTGTTTGAGGAGTGTTATAGATCAGGTACCTGGACAGGTAGTGTTTGAGGAGTGTTATAGATCAGGTACCTGGACAGGTAGTGTTTGAGGAGTGTTATATAGCAGGTACCTGGACAGGTAGTGTTTGAGGAGTGTTATAGATCAGGTACCTGGACAGGTAGTGTTTGAGGAGTGTTATAGAGCAGGTACCTGGACAGGTAGTGTTTGAGGAGTGTTATAGAGCAGGTACCTGGACAGGTAGTGTTTGAGGAGTGTTATAGATCAGGTACCTGGACAGGTAGTGTTTGAGGAGTGTTATAGATCAGGTACCTGGACAGGTAGTGTTTGAGGAGTGTTATAGATCAGGTACCTGGACAGGTAGTGTTTGAGGAGTGTTATAGATCAGGTACCTGGACAGGTAGTGTTTGAGGAGTGTTATATAGCAGGTACCTGGACAGGTAGTGTTTGAGGAGTGTTATAGATCAGGTACCTGGACAGGTAGTGTTTGAGGAGTGTTATAGAGCAGGTACCTGGACAGGTAGTGTTTGAGGAGTGTTATAGAGCAGGTACCTGGACAGGTAGTGTTTGAGGAGTGTTATAGATCAGGTACCTGGACAGGTAGTGTTTGAGGAGTGTTATAGATCAGGTACCTGGACAGGTAGTGTTTGAGGAGTGTTAATAGATCAGGTACCTGGACAGGTAGTGTTTGAGGAGTGTTATAGAGCAGGTACCTGGACAGGTAGTGTTTGAGGAGTGTTATAGATCAGGTACCTGGACAGGTAGTGTTTGAGGAGTGTTATAGAGCAGGTACCTGGACAGGTAGTGTTTGAGGAGTGTTATAGATCAGGTACCTGGACAGGTAGTGTTTGAGGAGTGTTATAGATCAGGTACCTGGACAGGTAGTGTTTGAGGAGTGTTATAGAGCAGGTACCTGGACAGGTAGTGTTTGAGGAGTGTTATAGAGCAGGTACCTGGACAGGTAGTGTTTGAGGAGTGTTATAGAGCAGGTACCTGGACAGGTAGTGTTTGAGGAGTGTTATAGAGCAGGTACCTGGACAGGTAGTGTTTGAGGAGTGTTATAGATCAGGTACCTGGACAGGTAGTGTTTGAGGAGTGTTATAGATCAGGTACCTGGACAGGTAGTGTTTGAGGAGTGTTATAGAGCAGGTACCTGGACAGGTAGTGTTTGAGGAGTGTTATAGAGCAGGTACCTGGACAGGTAGTGTTTGAGGAGTGTTATAGAGCAGGTACCTGGACAGGTAGTGTTTGAGGAGTGTTATAGAGCAGGTACCTGGACAGGTAGTGTTTGAGGAGTGTTATAGAGCAGGTACCTGGACAGGTAGTGTTTGAGGAGTGTTATAGAGCAGGTACCTGGACAGGTAGTGTTTGAGGAGTGTTATAGAGCAGGTACCTGGACAGGTAGTGTTTGAGGAGTGTTATAGAGCAGGTACCTGGACAGGTAGTGTTTGAGGAGTGTTATAGATCAGGTACCTGGACAGGTAGTGTTTGAGGAGTGTTATAGATCAGGTACCTGGACAGGTAGTGTTTGAGGAGTGTTATAGAGCAGGTACCTGGACAGGTAGTGTTTGAGGAGTGTTATAGATCAGGTACCTGGACAGGTAGTGTTTGAGGAGTGTTATAGAGCAGGTACCTGGACAGGTAGTGTTTGAGGAGTGTTATAGATCAGGTACCTGGACAGGTAGTGTTTGAGGAGTGTTATAGATCAGGTACCTGGACAGGTAGTGTTTGAGGAGTGTTATAGAGCAGGTACCTGGACAGGTAGTGTTTGAGGAGTGTTATAGAGCAGGTACCTGGACAGGTAGTGTTTGAGGAGTGTTATAGATCAGGTACCTGGACAGGTAGTGTTTGAGGAGTGTTATAGAGCAGGTACCTGGACAGGTAGTGTTTGAGGAGTGTTATAGATCAGGTACCTGGACAGGTAGTGTTTGAGGAGTGTTATAGATCAGGTACCTGGACAGGTAGTGTTTGAGGAGTGTTATAGAGCAGGTACCTGGACAGGTAGTGTTTGAGGAGTGTTATAGAGCAGGTACCTGGACAGGTAGTGTTTGAGGAGTGTTATAGAGCAGGTACCTGGACAGGTAGTGTTTGAGGAGTGTTATAGAGCAGGTACCTGGACATTTAGTGTTTGAGGAGTGTTATAGAGCAGGTACCTGGACAGGTAGTGTTTGAGGAGTGTTATAGAGCAGGTACCTGGACAGGTAGTGTTTGAGGAGTGTTATAGAGCAGGTACCTGGACAGGTAGTGTTTGAGGAGTGTTATAGAGCAGGTACCTGGACAGGTAGTGTTTGAGGAGTGTTATAGATCAGGTACCTGGACAGGTAGTGTTTGAGGAGTGTTATAGAGCAGGTACCTGGACAGGTAGTGTTTGAGGAGTGTTATAGAGCAGGTACCTGGACAGGTAGTGTTTGAGGAGTGTTATAGAGCAGGTACCTGGACAGGTAGTGTTTGAGGAGTGTTATAGAGCAGGTACCTGGACAGGTAGTGTTTGAGGAGTGTTATAGATCAGGTACCTGGACAGGTAGTGTTTGAGGAGTGTTATAGAGCAGGTACCTGGACAGGTAGTGTTTGAGGAGTGTTATAGAGCAGGTACCTGGACAGGTAGTGTTTGAGGAGTGTTATAGAGCAGGTACCTGGACAGGTAGTGTTTGAGGAGTGTTATAGATCAGGTACCTGGACAGGTAGTGTTTGAGGAGTGTTATAGAGCAGGTACCTGGACAGGTAGTGTTTGAGGAGTGTTATAGAGCAGGTACCTGGACAGGTAGTGTTTGAGGAGTGTTATAGAGCAGGTACCTGGACAGGTAGTGTTTGAGGAGTGTTATAGAGCAGGTACCTGGACAGGTAGTGTTTGAGGAGTGTTATAGAGCAGGTACCTGGACAGGTAGTGTTTGAGGAGTGTTAAAGAGCAGGTACCTGGGACTACCTGTTAGCGAGGGGATGATCTTACTGGATAGAAACACAAGGAATGGGGGGATGTAGGGTGTGTGTGTGCTGCTCGGCCCAGTGTATCTATCAGCCTCTGGACATTGGCATGGATCAGTAAATCAGTTAATCAATAAGAGGGTGGATGAAAAGACTGGGCCAGTGTCTCTATGCCTCAGTCTCTGTCAGGGACAGTCAATGCAGCCATCTGTCGGCCGTGGACACACACATGCACACACAAACGTTTCAGGGAAATCATTCTTATTCAATGCTTGGAACTGGAAAAAGCCATAGGGTTGTCTGGCTGTTCTTACCTCACATTGCACTAGCAGAAACGAACCCCAGGACTGGACTGAATGGCTATATCACAACACCACCACTAGAGGGCCACAGCACTGGTCTCTCAATGCACTTGTAACAAGCCCCTGCACGTGTAGAAGGTGAGTTCCTCTATGTGTCATTTGTGACTGGGTGTGTTGTGTGAGGTGTGTGTTGGTAGTGTACCTGTATGTGTTGGAGGTGCGTTCCTCTGTGTATGGGGGTAACAGGTGTCCTCTACTCTGTACCTGTTTCACTACCCCCAGGTGTCTCCTACACCCCTCTGACAGCACCTCCAACCTGTCTAAACAATACACATTCTCACATCAACGGTGTCGTTCTGCGTGTCTGACCTGTCCTAAGGCAGCACATGTCCACCTGTCTGCTATCCGTTATATAACTTATATATCGTTTATCAATGCACAAGAGGTAATGAAAAGGGCCAGTACAGACCTAGTTGTCTCAGTGATCTCCCCCATGTGGGTGAACTGCTGGCACAGACACTTCTGATGGAGGGAGGAGAGGCACAGAGTCAGTTAGGGTACTGTGATAACCAGTGTAATTCATTGTGTAATAAAGGAAGTGTTATAGTAACCCGTTGTTGCTGTGTGAGGACCTCTATCAGCTGGTTGTACTGGTCTGAGGCTCCAGGAGGCACTGGGAGGGGCTGGGAGTGGACTTGTACCTTGTCTTCTGTTCTTGACATCTAGAATGACAACACAGTGGTGGAGGTGAAAACATAGAGGATGACTTGAAGCGGCTAGAGAGGAGAGGATATATACCATGATCATGCTGCCAGGAGGCTCCTTCTTACTGGCAGGACAAGTCATGTGACTGAGGCTGGCGTCTGTCTCTGTCTGTTGTTTGAGTGGTTCGTCTGGGGGAGGAGGAGATGAAAACAACCAGTCCGCCTCAGGAGAGAGAGAATTAGTAAGCGACTTCCTCTCGCTCCCTCATTAGCCCTCTTCATTAGCCTACTCCCATTATAGAGATCAAGCCCTCAGAAAAATTAAATGAGAGGGAGACTGTCCTTTTTTGTTTGAAATTCTCTCAAAAAGCTGTTATTAATTACCAGACCACTGTCTGTACTAGCTACCCTTAAAGCTTCATTGGAGTATATGAACTACATATTATGGGGTATTATGCACTAAAAAAACGACATTGGTGTTACTGGGGAGAGAGCAGTAATCGATGGAGTAGTAGTCTGAGATCCAGCACTACTGCCAGTTCCCATTGTGGTGTAATGATAAGGACTCACCAGGAGGGGTGGTATAGAGCTGATGACCACTCACTCCTCTCAGATGCCTCTTCAACCATCACCTCTAATTTCTGAGAGAAGAAGAAAGGGAGGGCATGAGATGGATGGAGAGAGATAATGAATGAGAGGGGTTGAGAGAGAGAGAGAAAGAGAGAGAAAGAGAGAGGGAGAGAGAGAGAGGAAAAGAGGGGAGGAGGAGGAAGGAGGAGAGAGGGTAGAAGAGAGAGGGAGAGAGAGAGAGGAAAAGAGGGGAGGAGGAGGAAGGAGGAGAGAGGGTAGAAGAGAGAGGGAGAGAGAGAGAGGAAAAGAGGGGAGGAGGAGGAAGGAGGAGAGGGTAGAAGAGAGAGGGAGAGAGAGAGAGGAAAAGAGGGGAGGAGGAGGAAGGAGGAGAGAGGGTAGAAGAGAGAGGGAGAGCGAGAGGGGAAAAGAGGGGAGGAGGAGGAAGGAGGAGAGAGGGTATAAGAGAGAGGGAGAGAGAGAGGGGAAAAGAGGGGAGGAGGAGGAAGGAGGAGAGAGGGTAGAAGAGAGAGGGAGAGAGAGAGGGGAAAAGAGGGGAGGAGGAGGAAGGAGGAGAGAGGGTAGAAGAGAGAGGGAGAGAGAGAGGGGAAAAGAGGGGAGGAGGAGGAAGGAGGAGAGAGGGTAGAATAGAGAGGGAGAGAGAGAGGGGAAAAGAGGGGAGGAGGAGGAAGGAGGAGAGAGGGTAGAATAGAGAGGGAGAGAGAGAGAGGAAAAGAGGGGAGGAGGAGGAAGGAGGAGAGAGGGTAGAAGAGAGAGGGAGAGAGAGAGGAAAAGAGGGGAGGAGGAGGAAGGAGGAGAGAGGGTAGAAGAGAGAGGGAGAGAGAGAGATGAAAAGAGGGGAGGAGGAGGAAGGAGGAGAGAGGGTAGAAGAGAGAGGGAGAGAGAGAGAGGAAAAGAGGGGAGGAGGAGGAAGGAGGAGAGAGGGTAGAAGAGAGAGGGAGAGAGAGAGAGGAAAAGAGGGGAGGAGGAGGAAGGAGGAGAGAGGGTAGAAGAGAGAGGGAGAGAGAGAGAGGAAAAGAGGGGAGGAGGAAAGAGGGTAGAAGAGAGAGGGAGAGAGAGAGAGGAAAAGAGGGGAGGAGGAGGAAGGAGGAGAGAGGGTAGAATAGAGAGGGAGAGAGAGAGGAAAAGAGGGGAGGAGGAGGAAGGAGGAGAGAGGGTAGAAGAGAGAGGGAGAGAGGAAAAGAGGGGAGGAGGAGGAAGGAGGAGAGAGGGTAGAAGAGAGAGGGAGAGAGAGAGAGGAAAAGAGGGGAGGAGGAAAGAGGGTAGAAGAGAGAGGGAGAGAGAGAGAGGAAAAGAGGGGAGGAGGAGGAAGGAGGAGAGAGGGTAGAAGAGAGCGAGAGAAACACACAAATACACACAAGCAAGCAAACAAAACATTAACTTGACTTATGACCCTCATTATTGACTCTATTATATTGCATGCTGCTGAGGCCATCTATCAGACTGACTGTTGTGTACTCACACACACATACACACAAAAGCTTCTGCTAAATGGCATATACACACACACACATTATCCTGAGGAGAGTTATGATAGACGTCTGCCCGGGCAGAATATACTGTATGGCTGTGACCCAGATCCCTGGTTGGTTGGTGGGCACAGGGAAGGATGGCAGTAAAGATGCCCATCTGGGTTTGGCTCCACTGGGCAGAGCAGTGTTTGCCAAGTCGCTGGTTGGTAGCACGCTGGTGGCATCTTGGCTGTGTGTCATGTTTGGGCATGTGGTGTGTGACTCGCCTTAGTTAGGTGAGAGTGAATGAGTGGTGTGTGTGGTACCTTTGCTGTCCGATAGTAACGTCTGGCTAGCTCCATGTCTCTTGCCCGCTTGGCCTGGACTGCTGCCACTCTGTACTCTCTGTCTGCTCAGGACCAAGCCCTGAGGATCTGGATGAACACACACATCCATATCACCACCACTGTATACTGTAGTAGCCAGTGGAAGAGCATCCATCCCTGATCCACAGTCAACCAACATACAGTGGCTTCCAATATTTCCTGTTATATAATTCATCATCTCCTCAATAACACCAAGAGGAAACTATCATTCCATGACTTTAAGCAGTAGGAGTGTCTTCACACCCCACAAACCACACTTCCAGTCCTGTCCTATAACACACAGTGACCCCAGGCCGGGATCAATAGCTAATTCACTCTCAGTCTGTGGAGACGAAGGGGACCCACACACAGTGATCAATCACAGCAGACTGAGAGGGCAGATCACGTTGTGAAAGCCACGCCTATAAATCTCATTAAGAGAAGGCCACGGTTTAATAGTATTGATGATAAAGAACTGACTGTCGGGTTTGGAGATGCAGTAACAACTCAGGCTTGGGTTGTGGTTGGGTGGAGCCTAGAGATGCTGGTGCCAAGTGTCTAATTCTGGCGCGGGAGTCTGAGAGTTAGGTGAGTGTGTGTGTGTGTGTGTGTGTGTGTGTGTGTGTGTGTGTGTGTGTGTGTGTGTCTTCCTAGTCCCACTCTGTCATCTACACAATACTTAGTTAGTTGACAATATGCACTCTTGTACATGAATGACTGAGCTCTGGTTGGCTGGGCGTGTCAGAGGGGGTTGGCTCAACACAGCATTGTCATTGGTTGAGGTAGTAGATGGAGGCGAGTGATAACCCTGCTCCTCACCAGTGACTTGAATGACAGGGTTGCTGTGGCCTGTGGCTACATGTGGTGGGATTACCTCCTTATTGATTAATTTGTCCCATTTTACGGTGGCCAACATGGACAGCAGGGTCTAAAAGACAATAAAGGATTGAAGGGTCTATAAAGAATGAATGAAAAATGTCAATGAGCACCATTCACAATATTAAAAACATATTAATTCAGTTATATGGATTATGTTGATTTATGGCCATTCAATTCACATCATGCAATTCGTTTTTATTGATCTATTGGTAAATATATATATATATATATATTATGCAACAAAAAAAACACAAGACTCAACCATTCAGAGGTAATGTGTGTAGTTCTTATATGAATTCAATTACATTCTTTGCATTTGTTTCAGAAAGGCTTGAAGTAAAATGCCAGTATATGACAATGTGCATACACATTTGTGATGATCTATATTGAGTATCTATCTATTCGTTCCACCCTCTTCACCTGGTCTGCTCTTATGAACCTGTGTTCTCTACTGCTCTGCCCTAACCCATCCTCCAAGGTAACAACCCGTGTTCTCTACTGCTCTGCCCTAACCCATCCTCCAAGGTAACAACCTGTGTTCTCTGCTGCTCTGCCCTAACCCATCCTCCAAGGGAACAACCTGTGTTCTCTGCTGCTCTGCCCTAACCCATCCTCCAAGGTAACAACCTGTGTTCTCTGCTGCTCTGCCCTAACCCATCCTCCAAGGGAACAACCTGTGTTCTCTACTGCTCTGCCCTAACCCATCCTCCAAGGTAACAACCTGTGTTCTCTACTGCTCTGCCCTAACCCATCCTCCAAGGTAACAACCTGTGTTCTCTGCTGCTCTGCCCTAACCCATCCTCCAAGGTAACAACCTGTGTTCTCTACTGCTCTGCCCTAACCCATCTTCCAAGGTAACAACCTGTGTTCTCTGCTGCTCTGCCCTAACCCATCCTCCAAGGTAACAACCTGTGTTCTCTGCTGCTCTGCCCTAACCCATCCTCCAAGGTAACAACCTGTGTTCTCTACTGCTCTGCCCTAACCCATCCTCCAAGGTAACAACCTGTGTTCTCTACTGCTCTGCCCTAACCCATCCTCCAAGGTAACAAGGAGGGTGTCAAGATACATGTCAATCCTCTCAATGAGGAGGGGCTCCAAAGGAGACGAGCCAAGAGGAGACAGAGGCCATGAGAGCACATTGGATTGGTCGTCAAACTTGCATGGTTCTGTACTCCACTCCCTCATTATCTTCTTCAACTCTGCCTGGTAAATTGAACACATGATTGCAATGTGATGTTAATGTCAATGGGCGCTTTGCATGAAAAAACATGTCATGTGCACAGATCTCAAGTTTAGTTTAGCCATTACCTGTCCATCCGTGTCTGAGTGGGTTTATGGCTGTGTCTCTTTTTGATCCAGGTTGTCACACCAGACCTAGTAACAGTTCCTTACCATTGTCTCTGTGTCTGCTTCTAGATCCCACAGTTCCTCTCCTCCTTCCTCCTCCTCCTCTTCACTGGAATCCTGCATATAAAACAGGGCCTGTTCGTACTCTTGTCGTACAACGGTGGCCTTAGAGTGCACTTTGAGCCACAGACCTAGGTTGAGAGGAAACACCACCGATACTCAATGCCATTTTCTTGATCACACAGGCCTTCAATTGACTGATTTGATATTTGAGAGTCTCATAGCACTTCTTCAATACTGTGAACAGTATTAGGTCATTATGTCTCACCTGCCTCACCCTCAGCATTCTTTCACCTGCTGTCTGAACCTCAACATCGACTACAGGTTCCACCCTCTGCACGTCAAGCTGAGAGATGGATGGAGGAGGAGAAAGGATGGATGGGGAAGAAGAGAAGGGTGTGATGCTGAAGGAGAAGAAAGGGATGGAGAGAAGGATAAGAGAGAAGGAGGGATAGACGCCTTTTGCCCATTTGTGATAATACAGAGGACTGAATATTCTATGAAAGATTTTTCATTAGTGCTCCTAACTTATTGGCGGTGGCTGTGCTTGTATGAAACACCTGTTGGACAAGAGCCTCTTGGCTCTACACACAGTCTTATTTCCATCATAATGACAGATGGAGGCTGCCTCATTATACCCATTAAAAGAGGCCCTACCATGGGCAAACAGCCAAGTCCATGCTGGGTTAGAGTACAAGAAAGTTCCATAATCACAGGGTCAATATTACTCATTCATCCACTAAGGGTTAAGGTTGGGATTTTGGGACCCCTCTAAGAAAGGTAGTCAGACACCAAGACTGGAGGCCGCTGTGTAATAGGGTGAGCTGGTGTAAATGCATCCGAGGGGGTGTAACACACAAATGTAGGAGCTGGATTTGGTGGGTAGAAAACTGCACTTATGATGACACTGTTAACAAAGGTGTGCTGATTGGTCTATACACTATTAATGGTGTGTTAGTCACCAGACAGAGTCCCAGGGGAGTGACGCAACAAACTGCTGAGACTGTCTCTCTATTTGGTAATTACACGTAATTACTCAGTAACTAATAACTAATTTCACACAGACTATAGCCAGTATCAATTCACCAAACTGATCTTATCATCATCATCATACTCATGTTAGCCTATCAGAATCATCATCATACTCATGTTAGCCTATCAGCATCATCCTACTCATGTTAGCCTATCAGCATCATCCTACTCATGTTAGCCTATCAGCATCATCCTACTCATGTTAGCCTATCAGCATCATCCTACTCATGTTAGCCTATTAGCATCATCCTACTCATGTTAGCCTATCAGCATCATTATACTCATGTTAGCCTATCAGCATCATCCTACTCATGTTAGCCTATCAGCATCATTATACTCATGTTAGCCTATCAGCATCATTATACTCATGTTAGCCTATCAGCATCATCCTACTCATGTTAGCCTATCAGCATCATCATACTCATGTTAGCCTATCAGCATCATCATGCTCATGTTAGCCTATCAGCATCATCCTACTCATGTTAGCCTATCAGCATCATCCTACTCATGTTAGCCTATCAGCATCATTATACTAATGTTAGCCTATCAGCATCATCCTACTCATGCTAGCCTATCAGCATCATTATACTCATGTTAGCCTATCAGCATCATCCTACTCATGTTAGCCTATCAGCATCATCATGCTCATGTTAGCCTAGCAGCATCATCCTACTCATGTTAGCCTATCAGCATCATCCTACTCATGTTAGCCTATCAGCATCATCCTACTCATGTTAGCCCAAGCATCATCCTACTCATGTTAGCCTATCAGCATCATCCTACTCATGTTAGCCCAAGCATCATCCTACTCATGTTAGCCTATCAGCATCATCATGCTCATGTTAGCCTATCAGCATCATCATACTCCTGTTAGCCTATCAGCATCATCCTACTCATGTTAGCATATCAGCATCATCCTACTCATGTTAGCCTATCAGCATCATCCTACTCATGTTAGCCTATCTGCATCATTATACTAATGTTAGCCTATCAGCATCATCCTACTCATGCTAGCCTATCAGTATCATTATACTCATGTTAGCCTATCAGCATCATCCTACTCATGTTAGCCTATCAGCATCATCATGCTCATGTTAGCCTAGCAGCATCATCCTACTCATGTTAGCCTATCAGCATCATCATGCTCATGTTAGCCTATCAGCATCATCATACTCCTGTTAAACAAAACATGATGTCAGATATTTGGTTATTCCTAATCTCATTCCTAGACACTTCTGCCCAAAGTTGTTCGAAACATTTCATAAAATGGTGGAGCAAATTAATGACATTCTCTGGAAAACAAATGACTATCTCTCTCTCTCTGACTCTTTCTAATAATTTATGAGTCCTTCATAGACAGCATTCTGTAAATGTTTTGCATTGTAAATGGCCCCTATAGACCACTATATAAAGGTAAACCTATTACGCCTCATGCTAGTGTAACCCCAGTCTACTTGATGTGTAATTTAACACACCTAGCCATGTAAGACTATATCAGGTTATTGGCGGTGGCTGTGCTTGTATGAAACACCTGTTGGACAAGAGCCTCTTGGCTCTACACACAGTCTTATTTCCATCATAATGACAGATGGAGGCTGCCTCATTATACCCATTAAAAGAGGCACTACCGTGGGCAAACATGCGTCCATGCTGGGTTAGAGTACATGAGTACATGAAAGTTCCATAATCACAGGGTCAATATTACTCATTCATCCACTAAGGGTTAAGGTTGGGATTTTGGGACCCCTCTAAGAAAGGTAGTCAGACACCAAGACTGGAGGCCGCTGTGTAATAGGGTGAGCTGGTGTAAATGCATCCGGGGGGGTGTAACACACAAATGTAGGAGCTGGATTTGGTGGGTAGAAAACTGCACTTATGATGACACTGTTAACAAAGGTGTGCTGATTGGTCTATACACTATTAATGGTGTGTTAGTCACCAGACAGAGTCCCAGGGGAGTGACGCAACAAACTGCTGAGACTGTCTCTCTATTTGGTAATTACACGTAATTACTCAGTAACTAATAACTAATTTCACACAGACTATAGCCAGTATCAATTCACCAAACTGATCTTATCATCATCATCATACTCATGTTAGCCTATCAGCATCATCATACTCATGTTAGCCTATCAGCATCATCCTACTCATGTTAGCCTATCAGCATCATCCTACTCATGTTAGCCTATCAGCATCATCATGCTCATGTTAGCCTATCAGCATCATCCTACTCATGTTAGCCTATCAGCATCATCCTACTCATGTTAGCCTATCAGCATCATTATACTAATGTTAGCCTATCAGCATCATCCTACTCATGCTAGCCTATCAGCATCATTATACTCATGTTAGCCTATCAGCATCATCCTACTCATGTTAGCCTATCAGCATCATCATGCTCATGTTAGCCTAGCAGCATCATCCTACTCATGTTAGCCTATCAGCATCATCATGCTCATGTTAGCCTATCAGCATCATCATACTCCTGTTAGCCTATCAGCATCATCCTACTCATGTTAGCCTATCAGCATCATCCTACTCATGTTAGCCTATCAGCATCATCATGCTCATGTTAGCCTATCCGCATCATCCTACTCATGTTAGCCTATCAGCATCATCCTACTCATGTTAGCCTATCAGCATCATCCTACTCATGTTAGCCTATCAGCATCATCCTACTCATGTTAGCCTATCAGCATCATCCTACTCATGTTAGCCCAAGCATCATCCTACTCATGTTAGCCTATCAGCATCATCATGCTCATGTTAGCCTATCAGCATCATCATACTCCTGTTAGCCTATCAGCATCATCCTACTCATGTTAGCATATCAGCATCATCCTACTCATGTTAGCCTAGCTTACCTTTCTGTCTCCTCCAGAACCCTGTGTCTGAGGAGGAGGGTCCTCCCTGCTGTCACTCATGGTTGACCAATCAGAGTCAGATCAGAATGTGCAGTACCTGTAAACAAAACATGATGTCAGATATTTGGTTATTCCTAATCTCATTCCTAGACACTTCTGCCCAAAGTTGTTCGAAACATTTCATAAAATGGTGGAGCAAATTAATGACATTCTCTGGAAAACAAATGACTATCTCTCTCTCTCTGACTCTTTCTGATAATTTATGAGTCCTTCATAGACAGCATTCTGTAAATGTTTTGCATTGTAAATGGCCCCTATAGACCACTATATAAAGGTAAACCTATTACGCCTCATGCTAGTGTAACCCCAGTCTACTTGATGTGTAATTTAACACACCTAGCCATGTAAGACTATATCAGGTTATTGGCGGTGGCTGTGCTTGTATGAAACACCTGTTGGACAAGAGCCTCTTGGCTCTACACACAGTCTTATTTCCATCATAATGACAGATGGAGGCTGCCTCATTATACCCATTAAAAGAGGCACTACCGTGGGCAAACATGCGTCCATGCTGGGTTAGAGTACATGAGTACATGAAAGTTCCATAATCACAGGGTCAATATTACTCATTCATCCACTAAGGGTTAAGGTTGGGATTTTGGGACCCCTCTAAGAAAGGTAGTCAGACACCAAGACTGGAGGCCGCTGTGTAATAGGGTGAGCTGGTGTAAATGCATCCGAGGGGGTGTAACACACAAATGTAGGAGCTGGATTTGGTGGGTAGAAAACTGCACTTATGATGACACTGTTAACAAAGGTGTGCTGATTGGTCTATACACTATTAATGGTGTGTTAGTCACCAGACAGAGTCCCAGGGGAGTGACGCAACAAACTGCTGAGACTGTCTCTCTATTTGGTAATTACACGTAATTACTCAGTAACTAATAACTAATTTCACACAGACTATAGCCAGTATCAATTCACCAAACTGATCTTATCATCATCATCATACTCATGTTAGCCTATCAGAATCATCATCATACTCATGTTAGCCTATCAGCATCATCCTACTCATGTTAGCCTATCAGCATCATCCTACTCATGTTAGCCTATCAGCATCATCCTACTCATGTTAGCCTATCAGCATCATCCTACTCATGTTAGCCTATTAGCATCATCCTACTCATGTTAGCCTATCAGCATCATTATACTCATGTTAGCCTATCAGCATCATCCTACTCATGTTAGCCTATCAGCATCATTATACTCATGTTAGCCTATCAGCATCATTATACTCATGTTAGCCTATCAGCATCATCCTACTCATGTTAGCCTATCAGCATCATTATACTCATGTTAGCCTATCACCATCATTATACTCATGTTAGCCTATCAGCATCATCCTACTCATGTTAGCCTATCAGCATCATCCTACTCATGTTAGCCTAAGCATCATCCTACTCATGTTAGCCTATCAGCATCATCATGCTCATGTTAGCCTATCAGCATCATCATACTCCTGTTAGCCTATCAGCATCATCCTACTCATGTTAGCCTATCAGCATCATCATACTCATGTTAGCCTATCAGCATCATCATGCTCATGTTAGCCTATCAGCATCATCCTACTCATGTTAGCCTATCAGCATCATCCTACTCATGTTAGCCTATCAGCATCATTATACTAATGTTAGCCTATCAGCATCATCCTACTCATGCTAGCCTATCAGCATCATTATACTCATGTTAGCCTATCAGCATCATCCTACTCATGTTAGCCTATCAGCATCATCATGCTCATGTTAGCCTAGCAGCATCATCCTACTCATGTTAGCCTATCAGCATCATCCTACTCATGTTAGCCTATCAGCATCATCCTACTCATGTTAGCCCAAGCATCATCCTACTCATGTTAGCCTATCAGCATCATCATGCTCATGTTAGCCTATCAGCATCATCATACTCCTGTTAGCCTATCAGCATCATCCTACTCATGTTAGCATATCAGCATCATCCTACTCATGTTAGCCTATCAGCATCATCCTACTCATGTTAGCCTATCTGCATCATTATACTAATGTTAGCCTATCAGCATCATCCTACTCATGCTAGCCTATCAGTATCATTATACTCATGTTAGCCTATCAGCATCATCCTACTCATGTTAGCCTATCAGCATCATCATGCTCATGTTAGCCTAGCAGCATCATCCTACTCATGTTAGCCTATCAGCATCATCATGCTCATGTTAGCCTATCAGCATCATCATACTCCTGTTAAACAAAACATGATGTCAGATATTTGGTTATTCCTAATCTCATTCCTAGACACTTCTGCCCAAAGTTGTTCGAAACATTTCATAAAATGGTGGAGCAAATTAATGACATTCTCTGGAAAACAAATGACTATCTCTCTCTCTCTGACTCTTTCTAATAATTTATGAGTCCTTCATAGACAGCATTCTGTAAATGTTTTGCATTGTAAATGGCCCCTATAGACCACTATATAAAGGTAAACCTATTACGCCTCATGCTAGTGTAACCCCAGTCTACTTGATGTGTAATTTAACACACCTAGCCATGTAAGACTATATCAGGTTATTGGCGGTGGCTGTGCTTGTATGAAACACCTGTTGGACAAGAGCCTCTTGGCTCTACACACAGTCTTATTTCCATCATAATGACAGATGGAGGCTGCCTCATTATACCCATTAAAAGAGGCACTACCGTGGGCAAACATGCGTCCATGCTGGGTTAGAGTACATGAGTACATGAAAGTTCCATAATCACAGGGTCAATATTACTCATTCATCCACTAAGGGTTAAGGTTGGGATTTTGGGACCCCTCTAAGAAAGGTAGTCAGACACCAAGACTGGAGGCCGCTGTGTAATAGGGTGAGCTGGTGTAAATGCATCCGGGGGGGTGTAACACACAAATGTAGGAGCTGGATTTGGTGGGTAGAAAACTGCACTTATGATGACACTGTTAACAAAGGTGTGCTGATTGGTCTATACACTATTAATGGTGTGTTAGTCACCAGACAGAGTCCCAGGGGAGTGACGCAACAAACTGCTGAGACTGTCTCTCTATTTGGTAATTACACGTAATTACTCAGTAACTAATAACTAATTTCACACAGACTATAGCCAGTATCAATTCACCAAACTGATCTTATCATCATCATCATACTCATGTTAGCCTATCAGCATCATCATACTCATGTTAGCCTATCAGCATCATCCTACTCATGTTAGCCTATCAGCATCATCCTACTCATGTTAGCCTATCAGCATCATCATGCTCATGTTAGCCTATCAGCATCATCCTACTCATGTTAGCCTATCAGCATCATCCTACTCATGTTAGCCTATCAGCATCATTATACTAATGTTAGCCTATCAGCATCATCCTACTCATGCTAGCCTATCAGCATCATTATACTCATGTTAGCCTATCAGCATCATCCTACTCATGTTAGCCTATCAGCATCATCATGCTCATGTTAGCCTAGCAGCATCATCCTACTCATGTTAGCCTATCAGCATCATCATGCTCATGTTAGCCTATCAGCATCATCATACTCCTGTTAGCCTATCAGCATCATCCTACTCATGTTAGCCTATCAGCATCATCCTACTCATGTTAGCCTATCAGCATCATCATGCTCATGTTAGCCTATCCGCATCATCCTACTCATGTTAGCCTATCAGCATCATCCTACTCATGTTAGCCTATCAGCATCATCCTACTCATGTTAGCCTATCAGCATCATCCTACTCATGTTAGCCTATCAGCATCATCCTACTCATGTTAGCCCAAGCATCATCCTACTCATGTTAGCCTATCAGCATCATCATGCTCATGTTAGCCTATCAGCATCATCATACTCCTGTTAGCCTATCAGCATCATCCTACTCATGTTAGCATATCAGCATCATCCTACTCATGTTAGCCTAGCTTACCTTTCTGTCTCCTCCAGAACCCTGTGTCTGAGGAGGAGGGTCCTCCCTGCTGTCACTCATGGTTGACCAATCAGAGTCAGATCAGAATGTGCAGTACCTGTAAACAAAACATGATGTCAGATATTTGGTTATTCCTAATCTCATTCCTAGACACTTCTGCCCAAAGTTGTTCGAAACATTTCATAAAATGGTGGAGCAAATTAATGACATTCTCTGGAAAACAAATGACTATCTCTCTCTCTCTGACTCTTTCTGATAATTTATGAGTCCTTCATAGACAGCATTCTGTAAATGTTTTGCATTGTAAATGGCCCCTATAGACCACTATATAAAGGTAAACCTATTACGCCTCATGCTAGTGTAACCCCAGTCTACTTGATGTGTAATTTAACACACCTAGCCATGTAAGACTATATCAGGTTATTGGCGGTGGCTGTGCTTGTATGAAACACCTGTTGGACAAGAGCCTCTTGGCTCTACACACAGTCTTATTTCCATCATAATGACAGATGGAGGCTGCCTCATTATACCCATTAAAAGAGGCACTACCGTGGGCAAACATGCGTCCATGCTGGGTTAGAGTACATGAGTACATGAAAGTTCCATAATCACAGGGTCAATATTACTCATTCATCCACTAAGGGTTAAGGTTGGGATTTTGGGACCCCTCTAAGAAAGGTAGTCAGACACCAAGACTGGAGGCCGCTGTGTAATAGGGTGAGCTGGTGTAAATGCATCCGGGGGGGTGTAACACACAAATGTAGGAGCTGGATTTGGTGGGTAGAAAACTGCACTTATGATGACACTGTTAACAAAGGTGTGCTGATTGGTCTATACACTATTAATGGTGTGTTAGTCACCAGACAGAGTCCCAGGGGAGTGACGCAACAAACTGCTGAGACTGTCTCTCTATTTGGTAATTACACGTAATTACTCAGTAACTAATAACTAATTTCACACAGACTATAGCCAGTATCAATTCACCAAACTGATCTTATCATCATCATCATACTCATGTTAGCCTATCAGCATCATCATACTCATGTTAGCCTATCAGCATCATCCTACTCATGTTAGCCTATCAGCATCATCCTACTCATGTTAGCCTATCAGCATCATCCTACTCATGTTAGCCTATCAGCATCATCATGCTCATGTTAGCCTATCAGTATCATCATACTCCTGTTAGCCTATCAGCATCATCCTACTCATGTTAGCATATCAGCATCATCCTACTCCTGTTAGCCTATCAGCATCATCCTACTCATGCTAGCCTATCAGCATCATTATACTCATGTTAGCCTATCAGCATCATCATGCTCATGTTAGCCTATCAGCATCATCATACTCCTGTTAGCCTATCAGCATCATCCTACTCATGTTAGCATATCAGCATCATCCTACTCATGTTAGCCTAGCTTACCTTTCTGTCTCCTCCAGAACCCTGTGTCTGAGGAGGAGGGTCCTCCCTGCTGTCACTCATGGTTGACCAATCAGAGTCAGATCAGAATGTGCAGTACCTGTAAACAAAACATGATGTCAGATATTTGGTTATTCCTAATCTCATTCCTAGACACTTCTGCCCAAAGTTGTTCGAAACATTTCATAAAATGGTGGAGCAAATTAATGACTTTCTCTGGAAAACAAATGACTATCTCTCTCTCTCTGACTCTTTCTGATAATTTATGAGTCCTTCATAGACAGCATTCTGTAAATGTTTTGCATTGTAAATGGCCCCTATAGACCACTATATAAAGGTAAACCTATTACGCCTCATGCTAGTGTAACCCCAGTCTACTTGATGTGTAATTTAACACACCTAGCCATGTAAGACTATATCAGGTAGTTCACCTTTGTCAAACACACCATGAATACGTTATATTAGGATATCTTCAGTATGTGTCTGTTCTTGTCAGCTGTATGCACCGGATACAATGATGTGAAATTCTCATGTCTGTAAAAAATCATAACATTACCATGTCGAGGTGAGGGAAAAGGTTAAGGAAAATTGGAAACTGACTTCCTCCTTCTCACTGTTTCCAATGGTAACACGAACAACCAATCATAGAGACTTCTGAAATGAACATCGTCCTTTTGTCTCTCTGCTGCATGTTGCGGGTCGCAGCCGATGATTTATATATACATTGGTTGCAGCAAGTGAGTTGAACCTAATATTTTAACAATAAAATGTACGCTATTATATAGCCTCTATACTTTATAATCTCTATACAGGCCTGGCCTGTCAATTCTGGATTAAAGCATCTGTTTAATATTTAGAGGAAGAGTCCACAGGCTGGAACAGCCACTGCATCTAGCCAGCCCAGTGAACTACTTCAAATCAAATCAAATTTATTTATATAGCCCTTCGTACATCAGCTGATATCTCAAAGTGCTGTACAGAAACGCAGCCTAAAACCCCAAACAGCAAGCAATGCAGGTGTAGAAGCACGGTGGCTAGGAAAAACTCCCTAGAAAGGCCAAAACCTAGGAAGAAACCTAGAGAGGAACCAGGCTATGTGGGGCTGCCAGTCCTCTTCTGGCTGTGCCGGGTGGAGATTATAACAGAACATGGCCAAGATGTTCAAATGTTCATAAATGACCAGCATGGTCCAATAATAATAAGGCAGAACAGTTGAAACTGGAGCAGCAGCACGGCCAGGTGGACTGGGGACAGCAAGGAGTCATCATGTCAGGTAGTCCTGAGGCATGGTCCTAGGGCTCAGGTCCTCCGAGAGAGAGAAAGAAAGAGAGAAAGAAAGAGAGAATTAGAGAGAGCACACTTAAATTCACACAGGACACCGAATAGGACAGGAGAAGTACTCCAGACATAACAAACTGACCCTAGCCCCCAGACACATAAACTACTGCAGAATAAAAACTGGAGGCTGAGACAGGAGGGGTCAGGAGACACTGTGGCCCCATCCGAGGACACCCCCGGACAGTGCCAAACAGGAAGGATATAACCCCACCCACTTTGCCAAAGCACAGCCCCCACACCACAAAGCACAGCCCCCACACCACTATAACTACTTCATGTGTGCCATAAAGGTCCAGACCTCTTGTCACAGACTAGAGAGCCTTCACTTATGTTCCTGCACCATGATGACATGAACGATGGAAACAAAAAGCAAAACGGTTTATAACCATGTAACTACATACAGTGCCTTCAGAAAGCATTAACACCCCTTGACTTATTACACATTTTCTTTTGTTACAGCCTGGATTCAAAATGGATTAAATCGTTTTTTTCTCTCACCCATCTACACACAATACCCCATAATGACAAAGTGAAAACATGTTTTTTTGAAATTTTAGCAAATATATTGAAAATAAAATACAGAAATATCTAATTTACATAAGTATTCACCCCCTTTGGAATAAAACTCCAAATGGAGCTCCAATTTCCAATCATCCTTGAGATGTCACTACAACTTGATTGGAGTCCACCTGTGGCCAATTAAATTGTTTGGACATGATTTAGTAAGAAACACACCTGTCTATATAAGGTCCCATAGTTGACAGTGCATGTCAGAGAAGAAACTATACCAAGTCCAGGGAACTATCCGTAGATCTACGAAATAGATTTATGATGAGGCATATATCTGGGGAAGGGTATAAAACTATTTCTAGAGTGTTTGAAGTTTCCAGGACCACAGTGGTCTCTGTCATTGGGAAATGGAACTACCCAGACTCTGCCTAGAGCTGGCCATCTGACCACACTGAGCAACTGGGCAAGAAGGACCTTGGTCAGGGAGGTGATCAAGAACCTGATAGCCACTCTGACAGAAGTACAGAGATCCTCGGCTGATATTTGAGAACCTGCCAGAACAGTCTCTACAGCACAACACTAATCTGGGCGTTATGGGAGAGTGACCAGACAGAAGCCACTCCTGAGAAATAGGCACATGACGGCATACCTGGAGCTTGCAAAAAGGCACATGAAATACTCAGAGAATAAGGCAAAATATTCTGTGGTCTGATGAGACAATATTTTTACTCTTTGGCCTGAATGCAAAGCGCTATGTCTGGAGAAAACCAGGCACAGGTCATCATCCGTCAAAAATCATCCCTACCATGAAACATGGTGGCGGCAGCATTATGCTGTGGGGATGGTTTTCGGCAGCAGGGACTGGGATACTGGTAAGGATAAGAGGAGGATAAAGGGGAAAATGAATGGAGTCAAATACAGGCAAATCCTTGATGAGAACATGCTTCAGAGTGCAAATGACCTTAGACTGGGGCGAAGATTTATGTCCCAACAGGCGAATGACCCCGAGTATACAGCCAAAATAATGCTGAAAAGGCTTTAGAACAGGAATGTGAAAGTCTTTAAATGGCCCAGCCAAAGCCCAGACTTAAATCTCATTGAAAATCTGTAGAACAACTTGAAGATTGCTGTTCACTGCTGCTCCCCATCTAACTTAATGGAGCTTGAGAAAATATGCATGGAAGAATGGGGAAAAATGCCCAAATCCAGATGTTCAAAGCTGATATAGACATACCTAAGACAACACAAAGCTGATATAGACATACCTAAGACAACTCAAAGCTGATATAGACATACCTAAGACAACTCAAAGCTGTACTTTCTGCCAAAGGTGCTTCTACTAAGTATTGACTCGGGCATGTGAATACGTAGGGAAATTAGATATTTCTGTATTTCCTTTTCGATAAATTTGAAAAAATTCATAAAAACATGTTTTCACCTTGTCTTTAATGGGTATTGTGTGTAGATGGGTGAATTCAAATCAAATCAAATTTTATTTGTCACATACACATGGTTAGCAGATGTTAATGCGAGTGTAGCGAAATGCTTGTGCTTCTAGTTCCGACAATGCAGTAATAACCAACAAGTAATCTAACTAACAATTCCAAAACTACTGTCTTGTACACAGTGTGAGGGGATAAAGAATATGTACATAAGGATATATGAATGCGTGATGGTACAGAGCAGCATAGGCAAGATACAGTAGATGGTATCGAGTACAGTATATACATATGAGATGAGTATGTAAACAAAGTGGCATAGTTAAAGTGGCTAGTGATACATGTATTACATAAGGATACAGTCAATGATATAGAGTACAGTATATACGTATGCATATGAGATGAATAATGTAGGGTAAGTAACATTATATAAGGTAGCATTGTTTAAAGTGGCTAGTGATATATTTACATCATTTCCCATCAATTCCCAATATTAAAGTGGCTGGAGTTGAGTCAGTGTCAGTGTGTTGGCAGGAGCCACTCAGTGTTAGTGGTGGCTGTTTAACAGTCTGATGGCCTTGAGATAGAAGCTGTTTTTCAGTCTCTCGGTCCCAGCTTTGATGCACCTGTACTGACCTCGCCTTCTGGATGATAGCGGGGTGAACAGGCAGTGGCTCGGGTGGTTGATGTCCTTGATGATCTTTATGGCCTTCCTGTGACATCGGGTGGTGTAGGTGTCCTGGAGGGCAGGTAGTTTGCCCCCGGTGATGCGTTGTGCAGACCTCACTACCCTCTGGAGAGCCTTACGGTTGAGGGCGGAGCAGTTGCCGTACCAGGCGGTGATACAGCCCGCCAGGATGCTCTCGATTGTGCATCTGTAGAAGTTTGTGAGTGCTTTTGGTGACAAGCCGAATTTCTTCAGCTTCCTGAGGTTGAAGAGGCGCTGCTGCACCTTCTTCACAATGCTATCTGTGTGAGTGGACCAATTCAGTTTGTCTGTGATGTGTATGCCGAGGAACTTAAAACTTGCTACCCTCTCCACTACTGTTCCATCGATGTGGATAGGGGGGTGTTCCCTCTGCTGTTTCCTGAAGTCCACAATCATCTCCTTAGTTTTGTTGACGTTGAGTGTGAGGTTATTTTCAGGTCACCTCCTCCCTGTAGGCCGTCTCGTCGTTGTTGGTAATCAAGCCTACCGCTGTTGTGTCGTCCGCAAACTTGATGATTGAGTTGGAGGCGTGCGTGGCCACGCAGTCGTGGGTGAACAGGGAGTACAGGAGAGGGCTCAGAACGCACCCTTGTGGGGCCCCAGTGTTGAGGATCAGCGGGGAGGAGATGTTGTTGCGTACCCTCACCACCTGGGGGCGGCCCGTCAGGAAGTCCAGTACCCAGTTGCACAGGGCGGGGTCGAGACCCAGGGTCTCGAGCTTGATGACGAGCTTGGAGGGTACTATGGTGTTGAATGCCGAGCTGTAGTTAATGAACAGCATTCTCACATAGGTATTCCTCTTGTCCAGATGGGTTAGGGCAGTGTGCAGTGTGGTTGAGATTGCATCGTCTGTGGACCTATTTGGGCGGTAAGCAAATTGGAGTGGGTCTAGGGTGTCAGGTAGGGTGGAGGTGATATGGTCCTTGACTAGTCTCTCAAAGCACTTCATGATGACGGAAGTGAGTGCTACGGGGCGGTAGTCGTTTAGCTCAGTTACCTTAGCTTTCTTGGGAACAGGAACAATGGTGGCCCTCTTGAAGCATGTGGGAACAGCAGACTGGTATAGGGATTGATTGAATATGTCCGTAAACACACTGGCCAGCTGGTCTGCGCATGCTCTGAGGGCGCGGCTGGGGATGCCGTCTGGGCCTGCAGCCTTGCGAGGGTTAACACGTTTAAATGTCTTACTCACCTCTGCTGCAGTGAAGGAGAGACCGCAAGTTTTCGTTGCAGGCCAAGGCCGTGTCAGTGGCACTGTATTGTCCTCAAAGCAGGCAAAAAAGTTTAGTCTGCCTGGGAGCAGGACATCCTGGTCCGAATTCAGGTGCTTACACAAGAAAATGTGCAATAAGTCAAGGATAATGAATACTTCTGAAGTCACTGTATATGTGGTGGTGGCCTAGCATGTATCAACAACAGGGGTGTGGTGGACTTTGAATCGATATCTCTTCACTCAGAATAACAGAGGGTGTTTTCATAACAGACCATTTAACTGTAGGCTAAAAACGTGCATTTGGTATGAGAGTCACATCCCAGTCTCAGACTCACAGCATCCATACAGTATGTATTGTTTTCCTCCCAGACAACCCCCCCAGCACACTGGTGGGCTATGAGATGAGCTATGACTTTGCTCTCCTGGCTCTGTGATGCTGGTCCCCTGTGCGTGTGCAGACTGGGGATGACCAAAGTACTGTACATAATCTCAGCTTCTCCATTTCTCTCTCTCTCTCTCTCTCTCTCTCTCTCTCTCTCTCTCTCTCTCTCTCTCTCTCTCTCTCTCTCTCTCTCTCACTCACTCACCTGTCTGCTCCCCTCTCTCTCTCTCTCTCTCTCTCTCTCTCTCTCTCTCTCTATCACCTGTCTGCTCCTCTCTCTTGCAGACCTGTGTTTCTCTCACACACACGACCCTGTCTATACTGCACACACACATTCTCTTTTTCTCACCGTCAGATATACACACTCTCTCTTTCCCATTTCTGCTGCCATTGTTTTTCCTTTTTGGAGTATTTTCTTTTTTGCTGCCATAGTGAACACTCTTAGACTGAATTTGGAATGCTGTATTACTGTCACTTGTGAGTACACTGTATCTGTGTACTTTGTGTGTTTGTGACAACAGGTCACAAGAGTTTCACCCCCCCAATGTTGGGTGGCAGTTGGAGATCAGTAGATTGAATTGACAAACCTTCCGATTCCAAATTAGAAGCCATTGAACTGGTTCCTAAGGGGATCACTGGAAAAACAGGTATAGTCCCAGGACATAAATCATCATCTCAGTTGGGTATGAATGGCTTGTGTTTCAGCTTAGGGGAGATGGTGGCAGCTTTGATGGTGTGTGTTGTTTAGGAGTGTTTACATGGATGTTGACTGTGGGGTTGTCCTCTCCTGCTCTTAGTGGAGAGCACACACATACTGTAGACCTAAAAAAACACAGTTACAAGATACCACTACCAGTCTTGCAATGCAACAACATGCACACATATTTACAGAATTCTCAAGCACTCCGTTATTATTCTATTAACAAAGAACGCCTTTAAAAGACTAGGAAATCTAGAAGTAGCCAAAGCAGCTGATCCTGGCTTTGACGCGCTTGCCCTCTACTTGTGCTCTTGGTACTGTGACTGACCTCCCAGCTGAAGATCATAAAACTGCAGGAAAGAGAGAGAGAGGAAGGAAGGGAAGGCTGGTTGGAGTGAGAAAGATAGAGACAGATACAGAGAGAGAGAGAGAGGGGGGAGGCAAGAGAGAGAGAGAGATGGGAAGAGAGAGAGAGAGAGAAAGAGAGAGAGAGGGAGGCAGAGAGCAGAGAGCGATAGGGAGAATGGGGAGGGAGCAAAAGAGACATAGGCATGGGGGAGACATAGAGAGATAGCGTGGGAGCGGGTGAGAAGGACAGAGAGAGTTGTGTGGAAGGGATGGAGTGAGGCAGAAGAGTGACAGAGGCTGTGAGTGAAGGAGATGTGAGAGTGAGGTGTGGAAAAAGGGTAACAAGACTGAGACATCATAAGGTGAAGAGGATATGAGGAGTTGTGAGAGAGCGAGGGAGAGAGAGAGAAAGGAGATGGTAGCGAGATTGAAGGCGTTATTAGAGAAAGAGAGGAAGGAAGGCTGTGGGTTGGTGTAGAGGAGTAGGGTGAGGTGTGGCCTCATATCGCTGGTTTATGAGCATGTGTTCACTGTGATTTACACTCGACTGACTGCAGAGGGACAAGAGTAGGCCTGTGCATGGGAGAGAGAAAAAGGAAGAGAGAGAGAGAGGGGAAAAGAGAGATGCCCTAGACTCCACAGACCCACGCCTTAAAGCTAATGAAAAAGCAGCTTTCAACCAGCCAGTCCCTGTCTCTGTCACTAACCATAATGATAGTAAAAAGCTTTGGAGCACCTTAAATACATTTTTTGCCAAAAAGACAAACTCAGCTCCATCATTCATAGAATCAGATGGCTCATTCATCACAGAAACCACTGATATTGCCAACTACCTTAATGATTTTTCATTGGCAAAATCTGCTAACTTAGACATGACATGTGAGCAACAAATGCCAACGCTACACATCCAAGTATAACTGAGCAAATTATGGAAGACAAACATTGTAATTTTGAATTCACTCGAAAAGTGAGTGTGGAAGAGGTAAAACAATTGCAGTTGTCTATGAACAATGACAAGCCACCTGGGTCTGACAACTTGGATGGAAAATTACTGAGGATAATAGCGGACGATATTGCCACTCCTATTTGCCTTATCTTCAATCTAAGCCTACAAGAAAGCGTTTGCCCTCAGGCCTAAAGGGAAACAAAAGTAATTCCGCTATCCATGAATAGTAAAGCCCCCTTTACTGTCTCAAATAGCCGACCAATCAGTCTGTTACCAACCCTTAGTAAACTTTGTGAAAAAATTGTTTGACCAGATGCATTGCTATTTTACAGTAAATAAATTGACAATAGACTTTCAGCACGCTTATAGGGAAGGACATTCAACATGCACGATGGACATTCAAATGACTGATGATTAGCGGAGAGAAATTTATGATAATGTTTGTTAGTATTCAGTGTGGCTTTTGACATTATCGATCATAGTCTGCTGCTGGAAAAACTTGTGTTATGGCTTTACACCCCCCACTACAGTATATTGTGGATAAAGAGTTACCTGTCTAACAGAACACAGAGGGTGTTCTTTAATGGAAACCTCTCCAGCATAATCCAGGTAGAATCAGGAATTCCCCAGGGCAGCTGTGTAGGTCCCTTACTTTTTTCAATCTTTACTAATGACATGGCAGTGTGTCTATGTATGTGGATGACTCAACACTTCACACGTCAGCTACTAGATCAAGTGAAATTACTGCAACACTTAACAAAGATCTGCAGTCAGTTTCAGAATGGTTGGCAATAAATAAGTTAGTCCTAAATATTTAAAAAACTAATAGCATTGTATTTGGGTCAAATCATTCATTAAACCCTAAACCTCAACTAACCTCAATCTTGTAATGAATAATGTGGAAATTGAGCAAGTTGAGGTTACAACTGCTTGGAGTAACCCTGGATTGTAAATTGTCATGGTCAAAACATGTTAATGCAAGAGTAGCTAAGCTACAACATTGTCAACAAGGCAGGTCCTACAGGCCCTAGTTTTGTCACACCTAGACTACTGTCCAGTCGTGTAGTCAGGTGCCACAAAGAGGGACTCAGGAACATTGGCTCAGAACGGCAGCACAGCTTGCTCTTAAATGTATACGGAGAACTATCATTAACAACATGCATGTAAGTCTCTCATGGCTCGAAGTGGAGGAGAGATTGACTTCATCACTACTTGTTCTTGTAAGAAGTGTTGACATGCTGAATGCAAACGGGTGTCTGTTTAAACTACTAGCACACAGCGCGGACATCCAGGCTTACCTCATAAGACATGCCACCAGAGGTTTCTTCACAATCCCCAAGTCAAGAATAGACTATGGGAGGTGCACAGTACTACATAGAGCCATGACTACATGGAACTCTACTCCACATCAGGTAACTGATGCAGTTGAATCAGATTTAAAAAAACAGATAAAAATACACCTTATTGAACAGCAGGGACTGTAAAGAGACACACACACACAGGCACAGACCTGCTGTTTTCACATTAGCTAGCGTGTCTGCTTATCAGTGGAGTCTGGGGCCTCTTTCTCTCAATCCAATTTTTAGCATGACATTTCTCTCGCTCTGTCTCTCTTTCTGTCTCTCTCTCGCTCTCTCAATCCAATCCTTGGCATCACAGTTCTCTCTCTCTTTCTTAGGGCTGTACAGATCCAATCCAAGTCAGTTATAGTGTTATGTATGATCACTGCAGCTCCACTAATTTATTCTGAGCCCCCGTGGCAGAAGATGCTTCAGATAATGAACAGGGGTCATAGGTCATGGGGGTCAAAGAGGACTAGACTGCGTGTGGAGGCAGTCAGCTTTGCAGGAAATGCTGTGTTTGTCAATTGTCCGAAGTTGCTCTCTCTCCTTTTGTATGCATTGACCTTGTAAGGAGAAGGTCCGTTGTGTGGGCTTAAACCCTAATGTTTTCAGATGTCTTCTCCTTTTAGATCAGTTCAGATTAAGGAGAGGAAACAAGGAGAGGAAGCCACTTCAGACTATTCTATTGAGATACGCCCTGGAACAGGTTACTTCATACATTGAAGCCTCCTCAGGCGCCGCCCCTCATTTTTTTGCTTGTGGTTTGAAGGAGAAGCTCATATAGAACCCAAAGCCCCCTCAAGTGTGTCTCTGATTGGTGGGGATGTTTGCCTCTGTTGTTTCATTGGCTTGGAGAGGCTTCTATGGAGTAACCGAAGCAAATGACAACTATTTTAAGTGACATTACCACAGTTACATCAACCTACCCTGGGACCTGAAGTACTGTCACCCCCACCACTTACCACCACAGCTCAGGGTTTTGTGGTATAGCTTTTGACAGGTGCTGCCTCAGAGATGACAGCCATTTACCTGTACTAGTGCACTACATTTGACATCCTATTCAGGGCCATAAGCAGGGTTTAGTTTAGGAACCACTGTTAGTTTGGGAACCACTGTACCAACCTCTCTTACTGCTTCCTTCCTCTCTCTGTCTCCTGTGCTTCCTCCTGCATGCATTGCAGCCTGGCTCAGCCTCACCACTCAGCACCACATCATTGTCTGTCTCAGTATCCTACTCTTTGTAAAGTAAGGTTATTATGAGAACCTAGTAGTGTATTTTTTGCTCCTGCTGAGGTAGACTCCGTTTAACGTTAGCTTCATACTTCATTCTTCTAGCTGGCTAAGTAATACTAACCAGAACCCTTCAATGTTACTGCAATAGAAGTCTCTGCCAGCAGCTAGCCACCTTACTGACTGACATATCTATAAACTACTATTTGTTCAGTCATTCTCCGAGAGTTTTTGTTTGTTTGGGGGATGTCTGTTGACACGGCGGGAGTCTGGAGAAGTTTTTTAAAAATTGCCTTTTGTCCGGCATCTCACATCAGCAGTGTCTCTATTCACCTACTTGAGCTGACTGCGAGCTAGGGTAGTTTGTTTTATGTCTCAGGACATTGGCCTGAGCTGCGAGAGGGCAGAGCTGGCCGGGTGGTGAACGCGCTGTTATAAAGGAAAATCCAGGAGGCAAATCCGGGGAATGCAGGTGAACATAGCGAACAAATCACTCTTCATTACTCCACTTGTTCGCAAAGAGGCAGGCGCGATTAAAACTCAGGTCAAGAATATAAGCGTTCTGAGCTTTGATCAACACTGGGAGCATTATTCAGCTGTTGAACCGTATTTTCTTTTCTTTATTGTGTACAATATACACTACCGTTCAGAAGTTTGGAGTCACTTAGAAATGTCCTTGTTTTTTAAAGAAAAGCACATTTTTTGTCCATTAAAATAACATCAAATTGATCAGAAATACAGTGTAGACATTGTTAATGTTGTAAATTACTATTGTAGCTGGAAAAAGCTGATTTTTAATGACATTTCCACATAGGCGTACAGAGGCCCATTATCAGCAACCATCACTCCTGTGTTCCAATGGCACGTTGTGTTAGCTAATCCAAATTTATACATTTCAAAGGCTAATTGATCATTAGAAAACCCTTTTGCAATTATGTTAGCATAGCTGAAAACTGTTGTTTTGATTAAAGAAGCAATAAAACTGGCCTTCTTTAGACTAGTCGATTATCTGGAGCATCAGAGGGTTCAATTACAGGCTCAAAATGGCCAGAAACAAAGATCTTTCTTCTGAAACACGTCAGTCTATTCATTGACTGTATTGGTACCCCCCTGTATATAGTATCGCTATTGTTATTTTACTGCTACTCTTTAATTACTTGTTCCTTTTATCTCTTATTCTTTTCCGTATTCTTTTTTTAAACTGCATTCTTGATTAGGGGCTCGTAAGTAAGCATTTCACTGTAAGGTCTTCACCTGTTGTATCGGCGCATGTGACTAATAAGATTTGATTTGATTTAGATTTGCACACTCTGGCAGTCTCTCAACCAGCATCATGAGGTAGTCACCTGGAATGCATTTCAATTGACAGGTGTGCCTTGTTAAAAGTTATTTTGTCTAATTTCTTTCTTTCTTAATTCGTTTGACCCAATCAGTTGTGTTGTCACAACGTAGAGGTGGTATACAGAAGATAGCCCTATTTGGTAAAAGGCAAAGTCCATATTGTGGGAAGAACAGCTCAAATAAGCAAAGAGAAACGAAAGTACATCATTACTTTAAGACAAGAAGAGTCACGTTGTGTGAAGGATCGGGCGACAGGCACAGGAATGTGTAATAGTTTTTTACATTTCTTTACCCAAATTACAGCGTGCCATGTAAAGGCACGAGGACAAAGACCAAACAAACACGTATACAAAATCAGGCTTTCATGGTCGAATTGCTGCAAAAAAAACACTACTAGAGGACTCCAATAAGAAGAAGAGACTTGCTTGGGCCAAGAAACATGAGCAATGGATATTGGACTGGTGGAAATCTGTCCTATGGTCTGTTGAGTCCAAATTTTAGATTTTTGGTTCTGTGTCTTTGTGAGATGCAGAATAGGTGAGCGGATGATCTCTGCATGTGTGGTTCCCACCGTGAAGCATGGAGGAGGAGGTGTGATGGTGTGGGGTGCTTTGCTGGTGACACTGTCAGTGATTGATTTATTTTGAATTCAAGGCACACTTAACCAGCATGGCTACCACAGCATTCTGCAGCGATACACCATCCCATCTGGCATGCGCTTAGTGGGACTATCATTTGTTTTTCAACAGGACAATGACCCAACACACCTCCAGGCTGTGTAAGGGCTATTTGACTAAAAAGGAGAGTGATGGAGTGCTGCATCAGATGACCTGGCCTACACAATCATCCAACCTCAACCCAATTGAGATGGCTCAGCATGTCATACTGGAGTTGCCTGGAGGCCATGCAGTCATACTGGAGGTGCATGGAGGCTATACATTCATCCTGGAGCTGTCTGGAGGACATGCAGTCATACTGGAGCTGTCTAGAGGCCATGCAGTCATACTGGAGCTGCCTGGAGGCTATACATTCATCCTGGAGCTGTCTGGAGGCCATGCAGTCATACTGGAGCTGTCTGGAGGCCATGCAGTCATACTGGAGCTGTCTGGAGGCCATGCAGTCATACTGGAGCTGCCTGGAGGCCATACAGTCATACTGGAGCTGTCTGGAGGCCATGCAGTCATACTGGAGCTGTCTGGAGGCCATGCAGTCATATTGGAGCTGTCTGGAGGCCATACATTCATACTGGAGCTGCCTGGAGGCCATTCAGTCATACTGGAGCTGTCTGGAGGCCGTGCATTCATACAGGAGCTGTCTGGAGGCCATGCAGTCATATTGGAGCTGTCTGGAGGCCATACAGTCATACTGGAGCTGTCTGGAGGCCATACAGTCATACTGGAGCTGCCTGGAGGCTATACATTCATATTGGAGCTGTCTGGAGGCCATATAGACAATCAATCAATCCAATTATATAAAAATAGTAGTACAAGAGGAATAAAATACAAAGAATGAAGCTATATTCAAGGAGTACCAGTACCATATCACTGTGCAGAGGAACAAGGGATTTGAGGTAGATATGTACATGAAGGCAGGGTAAAGTGGCTAGGCATCAGGATAGATAATAATAAGAATAAGGAAAAGAACAGAGTAGCAGCAGCATGTGAGTGTGAAAGTGTGTGTGTGTGTACCGTATGCTTGTCTGGCATCGGTATGCTTATGTTTGTTATTTTTTATTTTACCTTTATTTAACTAGGCAAGTCAGTTAAGAACAAATTCTTATTTTCAATGACGGCCTAGGAACAGTGGGTTAACTGCCATGTTCAGGGACAGAACGACAGATTTGTACCTCAAATCAAAATCAAATCAAATCAAATCTACCTTGTCAGCTCGGGGGTTTGAACTTGCAACATTCCGGTTACTAGTCCAACGCTCTAACCCTGGGGCGGCAGGGTAGCCTAGTGTTTGTGTGCATATGTAGTGCATGTGAATTTGATGGGTTTGTAAGAGTGAAAGTGTTGTGTGTTTGAGTGTGTGTATATAGTGTATATATACTGGAGCTGTCTGGAGGTTAAAACATGGCTCCTCCTCTTTCTCCTCTCTCCTTCTTATCTCATTTGAGGGAGACTCTCCTTTTCTTTATCTACACTTTTTATGTCAACTTCTTATCTCAATTTCTCTTTATCTCTATCTGTTTTACAGGGCTGTACTGTAAAAATGACTCTTCACTTAAACTCCATGGATGAATTATGAGTAACCATCACATGAAAAAACAGGTGTTGCATTGATGTCCTTACCCAGCCTTTTTTGTGTGCGAATACTGTGAAATCATGACATTTAATAAAATACAACATGAGAATTCTCAGGTTATACATTTTAGGGGGTTTATTGAAAAGTAAATCTCACCTCTGACAAAATCACAATTTTTATACGGGTAATAACTAATCCCTTCAGACAGGAAGACAGACAGATAGATCCAGACAGCAGACATGAAGGATGTTTCATCGGGGGGAAATTAGGTCAGGCTTGGCCACAGTTGTCATTCATCATCGGGCGAGTCAAAGCATTGAAACCCACCGACAGCGATGAATGTGAACCGGGACCCTGCTCTGTGAGAGTTGGTGAAGAGAGTCTTTTCCTTATGACATCATAGCGGGTGAAGAGATAAGGCCTTTTCATAGCAACATCACTGCTCACTGAAGGACCTCGTTGGCAGCCATCTTGGTAAGCGCTACAGTGTGTACTCTAATCCAGATGAGGTGTGTGTGTGTGTGTGTGTGTGTGTGTGTGTGTGTGTGTGTGTGTGTGTGTGTGTGTGTGTGTGTGTGTGTGTGTGTGTGTGTGTGTGTGTGTGTGTGTGTGTGTGTGCGTGCGTGCGTGCGTGCATGTGTTTTAGTACAAGTGTGTGTGCAAAGATGTGAACTCAAGAGGCAGGGTACACTCAACACTCGATGGTTTCTCTAAGTCACAAACTCACCGACAGCGTTGAATGTTCACTGGGACTTGAATGCTATAGACAGACTGACTACCAGACCTGCATACAGCCTACTGTGTCATAACCTGTTTTACTATGTTTTACTGTGTGTAATAGGTGCAAACCAGTAACCTGGTGCTATTTAGTAAATATGGAAAAAAAAGACCCCAATATAGAATGTAATATAACACACAATCTGGATTACATACTCCTGTACACATAAAACCCCAATATAGAATGTAACATAACACACATCATAACACACAATCTGGATTACATACACCTGTACACATAAAACCCCAATATAGAATGTAACATAACACACATCATAACACACAATCTGGATTACATACACCTGTACACATAAAACCTCAATATAGAATGTAACATAACACACAATCTGGATTACATACACCTGTACACATAAAACCCCAATATAGAATGTAACATAACACACATCATAACACACAATCTGGATTACATACACCTGTACACATAAAACCCCAATATAGAATGTAATATAACACACAATCTGGATTACATACTCCTGTACACATAAAACCTCAATATAGAATGTAACATAACACACATCATAACACACAATCTGGATTACATACACCTGTACACATAAAACCCCAATATAGAATGTAATATAACACACAATCTGGATTACATACTCCTGTACACATAAAACCCCAATATAGAATGTAACATAACACACAATCTGGATTACATACTCCTGTACACATAAAACCCCAATATAGAATGTAATATAACACACAATCTGGATTACATACTCCTGTACACATAAAACCCCAATATAGAATGTAACATAACACACAATCTGGATTACATACTCCTGTACACATAAAACCCCAATATAGAATGTAACATAACACACATCATAACACACAATCTGGATTACATACTCCTGTACACATAAAACCCCAATATAGAATGTAACATAACACACATCATAACACACAATCTGGATTACATACATCTGTACACATAAAACCCCAATATAGAATGTAACATAACACACAATCTGGATTACATACACCTGTACACATAAAACCCCAATATAGAATGTAACATAACACACATCATAACACACAATCTGGATTACATACACCTGTACACATAAAACCTCAATATAGAATGTAACATAACACACATCATAACACACAATCTGGATTACATACACCTGTACACATAAAACCCCAATATAGAATGTAACATAACACACATCATAACACACAATCTGGATTACATACTCCTGTACACATAAAACCCCAATATAGAATGTAACATAACACACATCATAACACACAATCTGGATTACATACTCCTGTACACATAAAACCCCAATATAGAATGTAACATAACACACATCATAACACACAATCTGGATTACATACTCCTGTACACATAAAACCCCAATATAGAATGTAACATAACACACATCATAACACACAATCTGGATTACATACACCTGTACACATAAAACCCCAATATAGAATGTAACATAACACACAATCTGGATTACATACACCTGTACACATAAAACCCCAATATAGAATGTAACATAACACACAATCTGGATTACATACTCCTGTACACATAAAACCCCAATATAGAATGTAACAGAACACACAATCTGGATTACATACTCCTGTACACATAAAACCCCAATATAGAATGTAATATAACACACAATCTGGATTACATACTCCTGTACACATAAAACCCCAATATAGAATGTAACATAACACACAATCTGGATTACATACTCCTGTACACATAAAACCCCAATATAGAATGTAACATAACACACATCATAACACACAATCTGGATTACATACTCCTGTACACATAAAACCCCAATATAGAATGTAACATAACACACATCATAACACACAATCTGGATTACATACTCCTGTACACATAAAACCCCAATATAGAATGTAACATAACACACAATCTGGATTACATACTCCTGTACACATAAAACCCCAATATAGAATGTAACATAACACACATCATAACACACAATCTGGATTACATACTCCTGTACACATAAAACCCCAATATAGAATGTAACATAACACACATCATAACACACAATCTGGATTACATACATCTGTACACATAAAACCCCAATATAGAATGTAACATAACACACATCATAACACACAATCTGGATTACATACTCCTGTACACATAAAACCCCAATATAGAATGTAACATAACACACAATCTGGATTACATACTCCTGTACACATAAAACCCCAATATAGAATGTAACAGAACACACAATCTGGATTACATACTCCTGTACACATAAAACCCCAATATAGAATGTAACATAACACACAATCTGGATTACATACTCCTGTACACATAAAACCCCAATATAGAATGTAACATAACACACAATCTGGATTACATACTCCTGTACACATAAAACCCCAATATAGAATGTAACATAACACACAATCTGGATTACATACACCTGTACACATAAAACCCCAATATAGAATGTAACATAACACACAATCTGGATTACATACTCCTGTACACATAAAACCCCAATATAGAATGTAACATAACACACAATCTGGATTACATACACCTGTACACATAAAACCCCAATATAGAATGTAACATAACACACATCATAACACACAATCTGGATTACATACTCCTGTACACATAAAACCCCAATATAGAATGTAACATAACACACAATCTGGATTACATACTCCTGTACACATAAAACCCCAATATAGAATGTAACATAACACACAATCCGGATTACATACACCTGTACACATAGTGATCAAAAACATTGCTTGCTCTATGGGGATTTAGGATGGGTATCTGTATAGCACTTTGTGACAACTGCGGATGTAAAATGGCTTTATAAAATACATTTGACTGAACAAAGTACAGTGGGAAATCCCAAATCTAACTTGCATATAGAATGACATGTATAGATGACAACTCATAAATTGCCATCTATTTCACACACACACTCCCGAGTGGTGCAGCGGTCTAAGGCACTGCATCTCAGTGCTTGAGGCGTCACTACAGACACCCTGGTTCAAATCCAGGCTGTATCACAACCGGCCCGTGATTGGGAGTCCCATAGGGCGGCACACAATTGTCCGGGTTTGGCCGGTGTAGGCCGTCATTGTAAAAAAGGATTTGTTCTTAATTAACTGACTTGCCTAGTTAGATAAAGGTAAAAAAATAAATAAAGACTTGCCTCCTCTTACCTTATGTTTTGGGAACATAGCAGGGTCCTGTGCAGTGTTTGGTCAGAGGTTCAGACCCAGCAAGAGGAGGAGAAGAAGAGAGAGGGAGCGGTAGGTCTTGTTCAGTGTTTGGAGGTTGCTGTGCTGCTGAGTGAGGTATAGCATAGCCACTGTGGGGTTGATCATCTGATTGTGGGGGAGGGGAGTGAGTTAAGGGTGAGGGGGGTCATCGGGTAGAGAGAAAGTGGGGGGGGGGGGGGGGGAGGAGGAATGGTTGGAAGGAGTAGAGGTGGAGGAAGGGAGGGAGGCTGTCTGGGCAGGGGGGTGTTGATCGATTCCAGGCTTGGCGTTTCCAGACAGGCTGAATGGTCAGAGGTCACCTGGTCTCATTTCCTATGAAAGAGAGGTTGTGTGTGTCTGTCTGGTTTGGCCATGCGTGTGTTTGTCTGTCTGCTCCCGCACTCCTCCTGCATGGGGCTGGGCTGGCTGCTCACATAACAAGATCACATGGACATACCGCCAGCAACAAACATCTAAATAGATACTAACACCCATGCACACCCCCACTTACACACACAGCTGTATCCTATACACTTATTAAAACCCACGTTATACATGTATAATTACCCACGGACATAAACATATACAGATATCCAAAACATCTAGGCTATTTATATATTTGCACACATAAACAAACACACATGCACGTATATATTGGTAGGCTACATATATACAGGGCTTGAAGTAAAATGTTTTAGCCACTTGTCTAACACACACATTTATTGTACTATCCTTGTGGGGAACAAACAATTGATTCCCATTCAAAATCCTATGTTCCCTAATCCCTCATTCTAAACGTAACCCCTAACCCCATTTCTAGCCCTAATCTTAACCTTAAACTTAAACCTAACCCCTAAACCTAAAAAAACATTTTTCTTGTGGGGACTGGCCAAATGTCTGAATTGTACTTGTTTAACTATCCTTGTGAAGGCTTCTGGTCCCAGACTTCTGGTCCCCACAAGGATAGGAAAACAAAACCACACAAATTGCAGACAGAGAGAGCATGCTAATTGCACCCACACAGACAGTGATGGAGTGGGGACACTTAACACTCCACTGTTAGCACAACTCTCAGCTAACAACAACCAAAATAAACATTTAGCATTGACCCTCACACGCAAACACACATGCACTTACGTACGCTCAAGTCCACACACACACAGAGCGAAGGGGGAGCGAGGGTTTTACTCTGTCTCTGTCTGATATTGCTGAACTGCTATGTCAGGGTCAGTGTGTGTGTGTGTGTGTGTGTGTGTGTGTGTGTGTGTGTGTGTGTGTGTGTGTGTGTGTGTGTGTGTGTGTATGTGTGTGTGTGTGTGTGTGTGTGTGTGTGTGTGTGTGTGTGTGTGTGTGTGTGTGTGTGTGTGTGTGTGTGTGTGTGTGTGTGAACCAGTCCCAATTGAAGTGAATGGCAATTGCATTAAAGTATTGATCCAGTCTGGGGCAGGTAGACACAGACTCAGTCACCCAGACGAGGGGGAAGGTCCATCACCATTCCCATTACCTCTGACATCTTCGTCAATAACCCTCACAACACACACGTTAATTAATTATGCCTAACACTCTAAAACAGACACACATTCAGTGGCATGGTTTCAATTAGTACTATCATACCGACATGGGTGAGACGACAACATGCACTGTCACTACTACTATCATATAACACTCTGAGGTGTGAATGGAAATCACTCACCACAAATAAATTCACTCGCTGGAACTCATACTATTGTGAAAATGTTCTCCATACATGCACGACTACAATTAAAACACTAGCCATGCAAGCCTCCGTTAAATAGCCCCCAGTAGCTGCATCATGCGTTAATGTCCAAGCACACAAACAGCCCTTGACACATTTGTCACATCATATTTATGTCTGGTTGTAAGAAACTCTTCCATAGGATGACAATGCACTCAGATGTTATATCCAGATCTATGAAAGTGCTATGTCCTTCCTTACAACATGGAAATCTACTTTATATACAACATTATAAGCAGGATATAAAAATAGTAAATGACTGTAATGATTTAAGATAGATTGCAGGTAGAATGCACTTACCCTCTGTCCTCCTGTGTCCAGCCCCGACACATGCAGCCAGACACTCTGTCTCTCTCTCTTCCTCTCTGCCCCCTCCGTACGCCAAGCCCCGTTTCTCTCCCTCGCCCCGCATTCCTCTATCTCTGTCTATCCCTTCCTTTACCCCCTCTCCTTTACATCCTCTATTCTCCCCGTTTGCAAACTCTGCCCTCTCTTTCTCTCTCTCTATTCTCACTCATCCGTCTCCTTCACCCCCCCCCCCCCCCCCCCCCAGTGCCTCTCCCTGTTTTGTATTTTCTTCCTTCCCCTCCCCGGTCTCTTTCTCTCTCCTTCTTCACCTCTCCAATGTCTTCTTCCTGCTGCTGTAAACTTAACTGCAGACTGTCTGGTGTTTCTGTGCCTATGTGTGTGTGAGAGAGAGAGAGAGCGAGAGAGTGAGAGAGAGAGGGAGAGAGAGAGGGAGAGAGAGAGTGAGAGTGAGAGAGAGAGGGAGAGAGAGAGGGAGAGAGAGAGAGAGAGAGAGAGAGAGAGAGAGAGAGAGTGAGAGTGAGAGAGAGAGGGAGAGAGAGAGAGAGAGAGAGGGAGAGAGAGAGGGAGAGAGAGAGAGAGAGAGAGAGTGAGAGTGAGAGAGAGAGGGAGAGAGAGAGAGAGAGAGAGAGAGAGAGAGAGAGAGAGAGAGAGAGAGAGAGAGAGAGAGAGAGAGAGTGAGAGTGAGAGAGAGAGGGAGAGAGAGAGAGAGAGAGAGAGAGGGAAGTGCAAACCAGGACATGCAGCCTGTGTCAGTTTGAATGAATATTGTGTACGCTCTGCTTCTCCCTATTCCCCCCCTCTCCCCCTCCTCCACCCTGTCTCTCTCTCCCTCTAGTGTGTGCTTGCATACTCTCTCTCCCACCTTCAAAACTGTTCACACTCCATTTATATTTATACACATGCCACCCTTAATCCCTGTCATTCCACTATCTTTATTCTTTCTTTCTTTCTTTCTCTTGCACACACGCACACACACACACTGTATTTATTAACCCCCTTTGTATAATCTTTGTATAATACTATCATATAAATGTCACAATCTGACCCTTATTTGCGTTGTTTGTTTCTATGTTTTGTTTGGTCAGGGTGTGATATGAGTGGGCATTCTATGTTGCATGTCTAGTTAGTCTGTTTCTATGTGTTTTGGCCTGATATGGTTCTCAATCAGTGGCAGGTGTTTGTCGTTGTCTCTGATTGGGAACCATATTAAGGTAGCCTGTTTTGTATTGTGGTTGGTGGGTTATAGTCTATGTGATGTTGCATGTTTGCACTCAGTGTTGATAGCGGTCACGGTCGTTTTGTTATTTTGTTTGTTTGTTTAGTGTACTTCATGTTTTTTCGTCATTCAATAAAAGTATGTATTCACTCCTCACTACGACGATCGTGACAGAATAACCCACCAACAATGGACCAAGCAGCGTGGTAACGGCCAGCAGCAAAGAACGCAGGACTCTTGGACTTGGGAGGAGATTCTGGACGGCAAAGGACCCTGGGCACAGCCAGGGGAATATCTCCGCCCAAAAAGCAGAGCTGGAGACAGCGAAAGCAGAGAGGCGCCGGTATGAGGAGGCAGCACGGCAGCGTGGCTGGAAGCCCGAGAGGCAGCCCCAAAAAATTATTGGGGGGGGGGGGCACACAGGGAGTGTGGCGAAGCCAGGTAGGAGACCTGCGCCAACTTCCTATGCTTACCGGAGAGAGAGAGGAACACCGTTTTTTTAGACACCGTTTTATGCGGTGGAGCGCACTGTGTCCCCAGTGTGTGTGCATAGCCCGGTTCGGTACATTCCAGCTCCTCTATCGGCTGGGCTTGAGTGGGCATCGAGCCAGGTGCCATGAAGCCTGCTCTACGCATGTGGTCTCCAGTGCGTCTCCTTGGGCTGGCATACATGGCACTTGCCTTACGCATGGTGTCCCCGGTTCTCCAGCACAGCCCAGTGCGGGCTATTCCACCTCGCCGCAATGGCCTGGCTACGGGGAGCATTCAACCAGGTAAGGTTGGGCAGGCTCGGTGCTCAAGATCTCCAGTGCGCCTTCACGGTCCGGTCTATCCGGTGCCACCTCCACGCACCAGCCCTCCGGTGGCAGCCCCCCGCACCAGACTGTCTTTCCGTCTCATCCCTACAGGTGCTCCCGTCTGTCCTGAGGCGCCAGAGTCTCCCGTCTGTCCTGAGGCGCCAGAGTCTCCCGTCTGTCCTGAGGCGCCAGAGTCTCCCGTCTGTCCTGAGGCGCCAGAGTCTCCCGTCTGTCCTGAGGCGCCAGAGTCTCCCGTCTGTCCTGAGGCGCCAGAGTCTCCCGTCTGTCCTGAGGCGCCAGAGTCTCCCGTCTGTCCTGAGGCGCCAGAGTCTCCCGTCTGTCCTGAGGCGCCAGAGTCTCCCGTCTGTCCTGAGGCGCCAGAGTCTCCCGTCTGTCCTGAGGCGCCAGAGTCTCCCGTCTGTCCTGAGGCGCCAGAGTCTCCCGTCTGTCCTGAGGCGCCAGAGTCTCCCGTCTGTCCTGAGGCGCCAGAGTCTCCCGTCTGTCCTGAGGCGCCAGAGTCTCCCGTCTGTCCTGAGGCGCCAGAGTCTCCCGTCTGTCCTGAGGCGCCAGAGTCTCCCGTCTGTCCTGAGGCGCCAGAGTCTCCCGTCTGTCCTGAGGCGCCAGAGTCTCCCGTCTGTCCTGAGGCGCCAGAGTCTCCCGTCTGTCCTGAGGCGCCAGAGTCTCCCGTCTGTCCTGAGGCGCCAGAGTCTCCCGTCTGTCCTGAGGCGCCAGAGTCTCCCGTCTGTCCTGAGGCGCCAGAGTCTCCCGTCTGTCCTGAGGCGCCAGAGTCTCCCGTCTGTCCTGAGGCGCCAGAGTCTCCCGTCTGTCCTGAGGCGCCAGAGTCTCCCGTCTGTCCTGAGGCGCCAGAGTCTCCCGTCTGTCCTGAGGCGCCAGAGTCTCCCGTCTGTCCTGAGGCGCCAGAGTCTCCCGTCTGTCCTGAGGCGCCAGAGTCTCCCGTCTGTCCTGAGGCGCCAGAGTCTCCCGTCTGTCCTGAGGCGCCAGAGTCTCCCGTCTGTCCTGAGGCGCCAGAGTCTCCCGTCTGTCCTGAGGCGCCAGAGTCTCCCGTCTGTCCTGAGGCGCCAGAGTCTCCCGTCAGTCAGCCAGGAGCCGCCAGAGCCGTCAGCCAGTCCGGAGCTGCCCCTCAGTCCGGAGCTGCCCCTCAGTCCGGAGCTGCCCCTCAGTCCAGTGGGACCTTTAATTAGGGTCTTAGACCCAAGTTCGGAGGCGAGGGTCGCCACTCGAAAGAGGCCCTTGAAGAGGGAAATGACTATGGTGGGGTGGGGTCCACGTGCCGGGCCAGAGCCGCCACCACGGCCAGATGCCCACCCAGACCCTCCCATATAGGTTTAGGTTTTGCGGAGTCCGCACCTTAGGGGGGGTACTGTCACACTCTGACCATTATTTGCGTTGTTTGTTTCTATGTTTTGTTTGGTCAGGGTGTGATATGAGTGGGCATTCTATGTTGCATGTCTAGTTAGTCTGTTTCTATGTGTTTTGGCCTGAGATGGTTCTCAATCAGTGGCAGGTGTTTGTCGTTGTCTCGGATTGGGAACCATATTTAGGTAGCCTGTTTTGTATTGTGGTTGGTGGGTTATTGTCTATGTGATGTTGCATGTTTGCACTCAGTGTTGATAGCGGTCACGTTCATTTTGTTATTTTGTTTGTTTGTTTAGTGTGCTTCGTGTTTTTTTTTCGTCATTCATTAAAAGTATGTATTGACACCACGCTGCGCTTTGGTCTCCTCACTACGACAATCGTGACAGTAAATGCTGCTCTATTCCCAGTCTTTTGTAACTGAAAGACTATAGACTCACAGGCATGTCATTATTTATTGGGAGATATTTGGAGCTATGATGTTTCCTTTTGTAGTCGTACTACTTTGATAAAGAAACTAAAACAAATCTAAATTCAGCCATGTGCCAAAAAATGGCAAGTGAAACAAATACTGTTACTTGTGTTTTGTATCTTCCATAGAGTTTGGATGGATGCATTGGTTCAAATTTTATGAATGTAATTTGCATGAAATAAAACTAACCAAAGCCGAACACAAATAAAAAATAAGCTTGCTGTTTGTGGGATAAACCTAAAAACAGAACAATTCCCCTGCGTTATTGATAAACCTAAAAACAGAACAATTCCCCTGCGTTATTGATAAACCTAAAAACAGAACAATTCCCCTGCGTTATTGATAAACCTAAAAACAGAACAATTCCCCTGCGTTATTGATAAACCTAAAAACAGAACAATTCCCCTGCGTTATTGATAAACCTAAAAACAGAACAATTCCCCCGCGTTATTGATAAACCTAAAAACAGAACAATTCCCCTGCGTTATTGATAAACCTAAAAACAGAACAATTCCCCTGCGTTATTGATAAACCTAAAAACAGAACAATTCCCCCGCGTTATTGATAAACCTAAAAACAGAACAATTCCCCTGCGTTATTGATAAACCTAAAAACAGAACAATTCCCCTGCGTTATTGATAAACCTAAAAACAGAACAATTCCCCCGCGTTATTGATAAACCTAAAAACAGAACAATTTCCCCGCGTTATTGATAAACCTCTCCTCCAATATCATTGTTCCTCTACTCTTCTTGCTCTCTACCCCTCCATCATCCGCTCTCCTTCCTTAGTTACATATTGATTAGTTCCTGTGTATGGGGCTGGTGCTGCTGTGGTCATTGAGGTCAACATGGTGGCCAGACAACCCCCTCCCTCTCTCTTCCTCTCTCTTCATGCAGAAGCCAGGCATGCACATTGCAATCAGCTATAGAATTATGTGAAAAAGACATGGGACAACAATGCCAACATTCTCCAGAGACTATTCCTGTACTGGTGAGTGGAACTGGATAAGAGCTTTTCCTTGTTCCAGTGTCTCTCAACTTTGGGCCATGCGGGACCGGACATGATATTGCTGTTCCTTCTTTGTGGACCACTTACATTGCAACAAACACTTGAGAGTTCACTAAATCTGTATAAGATAACAATCTGGCAAACCAAAAGAGCAGCAGAGGAACATCGCTTTAGTCTATGACATCATGGTCGTCCTCTCCCGATCCATGTATAGAATATGAGGCTGAATATCCTGTACATCTGGTCCTGTCCTAATCCTATAGACCTGCAACTTGGACTGAGGGGTTGGCGTAACATAGTAAATGAAAATCCGGGACACTGAAATTAGTATGATATGTTGTGTTTGGTATTGTCACGGATCCCTCCAGGAACTTTCATTACGCACAACTGTCCCCTATACCCACTGATTAGTACTTGTATAAGTGTGCCCTTTGGTTCCCATTGGGCTGTCGATTATTGTTATAATCGTGTGTGTGAGTACCTGTGCTGTGTGTTTTGGCCTTCATGCCATTGTGGATTGCGCAGATGATTACGGGTCGTGTCCAGTGTGATAATTATTGTGCGCGTGTGTTATTTAATAGAGGTACTCCTCTCTCTTTTGTTTGGGTTTCAACTCTGTGTTTTTGTTACGTGTTTGTTTGGTCTTCGTCCTCGTGCCTTTACACGGCACACCATAATTTGGGGCTTAATAAAAAACCTTATTACGCATTCCTGTGTCTGTCTCCCGAATCATTTATGCCAACGTGACAGGTATGGTATGTATTCATTTGTGAATGTCCATCATCCATTTTGTATGATATGTTACAAATTACAATTTGTATGATATGTTACAAATTACAATTTGTATGATATGTTACAAATTACAATTTGTATGATATGTTATGAATTAAAATGAATATGATAAACCCAAAACGGTTTTCAAGTAGATTATTAAGAAAGGCTCATCCTTTGTTCAAAAATTGCCTTTTTGCCTTTATACAGATTACAACTTCTCATTTCCGACTAATTGAAAATGAAATTGTGTTTAAAGTATTGCCCTTTCTTAAACAAGCTGTCACGCTCTGACCTTAGAGCTTTTTATGTCTCTATTTTGGTTTGGTCAGGGTCAGGGTGATTTGGGTGGGCATTCTATGTTCCTTTTTCTATGTTTTTGTATTTCTTTGTTTTGGCCGGGTATGGTTCTCAATCAGGGACAGTTGTCCATCATTGTCTCTGATTGGGAACAATACTTAGGTAGCTTTTTCCCACAGGGTTTTTGTGGGTAGTTATTTTCTGTTTAGTGTTTTGCACCTTTCAGGACTGTTTCGCTGATTCCCTTTGTTATTTTGTGATAGTGTTCAGTTTTAATAAAGAAAGCATGAACACTTACCACGCTGCGCTTTGGCCCGATGATTCCTCGTCTTCCGACGACGAATACCGTTACACAAGCCATACAATTTCAGTTTTATCCTCCAGAAAAGATAGAACAAATATTACATCAAATGTTATGATTAAATTAAAATATACTGATTAATAAAAAAACATTCTTTATGGAAAAAATGTTTAAATATGGTATTATATTTTTTCATGTTATAAATAGAAACGGAGGAGTTGTCACATATTCCCACATATTTTCGATAACTGCATATCGGCTCAATCCAAACTTACAACCAATTGATTGCAGCACTACCACAAAACTGGAGGAGGCAAGTGGAAAACGGAGAAGGTAGGGAACTAGTTTGCCTGCCATATATTAAAGATACAAACTGGCTGAAAGGAACTGGCATAAATAGAATAATATACCTGTTTCATCTGAGGACAAATGTTGACAGTTGCACCATACAGGGTGCAACATAAATAGGAGGAACCTTTGTACCAATTCCATGGCATATGGTTTATGAACTGGTACAAAAAACTACACTTGATTCAACACTTAGTTTTTCAATTTAAATTATTATATAAAATTATTGCCACCAATAGATTGCTATATACAGTGGGGCAAAAAAGTATTTAGTCAGCCACTGTGCAAGTTCTCCCACTTAAAAAGATGAGAGGCCTGTAATTTTCATCATAGGTACACTTCAACTATGACAGACAAAATGAGAAAAAAAAATCCAAAAAATCACATTGTAGGATTTTTAATGAATTTATTTGCAAATTATGGTGGAAAATAAGTATTTGGTCAATAACAAAAGTTTATCTCAATACTTTGTTATATACCCTTTGTTGGCAATGACAGAGGTCAAACGTTTTCTGTAAGTCTTCACAAGGTTTTCACACACTGTTGCTGGTATTTTGGCCCATTCCTCCATGCAGATCTCCTATAGAGCAGTGATGTTTTGGGGCTGTTGCTGGGCAACACAGACTTTCAACTCCCTCCAAAGATTTTCTATGGGGTTGAGATCTGGAGACTGGCTAGGCCACTCCAGGACCTTGAAATGCTTCTTACGAAGCCACTCCTTCATTGCCCGGGCGGTGTGTTTGGGATCATTGTCATGCTGAAAGACCCAGCCACGTTTCATCTTCAATGCCCTTGCTGATGGAAGGAGGTTTTCACTCAAAATCTCACGATACATGGCCCCATTCATTCTTCCCTTTACACAGATCAGTCGTCCTGGTCCCTTTGCAGAAAAACAGCCCCAAAGCATGAGGTTTCCACCCCCATGCTTCACAGTAGGTATAGTGTTCTTTGGATGCAACTCAGCATTCTTTGTCCTCCAAACATGACGAGTTGAGTTTTTACCAAAACGTTATATTTTGGTTTCATCTGACCATATGACATGCTCTCCAGCAAACTTCAGACGGGCCTGGACACATACTGTCACTGCAGGATTTGAGTCCCTGGCGGCGTAGTGTGTTACTGATGGTAGGCTTTGTTACTTTGGTCCCAGCTCTCTGCAGGTCATTCACTAGGTCCCCCCGTGTGGTTCTGGGATTTTTGCTCACCGTTCTTGTGATCATTTTGACCCCACGGGGTGAGATCTTGCGTGGAGCCCCAGATCGAGGGAGATTATCAGTGGTCTTGTATGTCTTCCATTACCTAATAATTGCTCCCACAGTTGATTTCTTCAAACCAAGCTGCTTACCTATTGCAGATTCAGTCTTCCCAGCCTGGTGCAGGTCTACAATTTTGTTTCTGGTGTCCTTTGACAGCTCTTTGGTCTTGGCCATAGTGGAGATTGGAGTGTGACTGTTTGAGGTTGTGGACAGGTGTCTTTTATACTGATAACAAGTTCAAACAGGTGCCATTAATACAGGTAACGAGTGGAGGACAGAGGAGCCTCTTAAAGAAGAAGTTACTGGTCTGTGAGAGCCAGACATTTTGCTTGTTTGTAGGTGACCAAATACTTATTTTCCACCATAATTTGCAAATAAATTCATAAAGAATCCTACAATGTGATTTTCTGAATTTAGTTTTCCTCATTTTGTCTGTCATAGTTGAAGTGTACCTATGATGAAAATTACAGGCCTCTCTCATCTTTTTAAGTGGGAGAACTTGCACAATTGGTGGTTGACTAAATACTTTTTTGCCCCACTGTATATGGGGCATACAACAATCTCAGCTCTGTAGATTTTGCTGCGAAGAGACAGAATCAATAGTTAATTTATTCTGGTATTGCCACGATGTAGCCTGTTTCTGGTCACAGGTTCAGGAATGGTTAAAAAAAATCACAACATCCAATTAAAATGAACCTTACAAATAGCAACGTTGGGCGATTTGGAAAGGCATAGTCAATAAATAATATAATAATACTCATAGGAAAGGTTTTCATATTAAGCTCACAACCTGTGGATAAAATATGATTAGAAAGGTTCAAACATTTTGTAAAACACCACAGCACAATTGAAAAATATTTGGCACATGGAAACCAAATGAGGGTGGTCTATGGTGATCGTTGGGATGGGCTGAGAGAGGCTGAGGGGTAGTCTATGGTGAGGGTTGGTATTAAAGAGCTTATGTTTGGTAATGTGTTATTGTTATGTGACTGCTTTATATAAAAGTACCATGTATGTAAAATGTGTATGTAACATATATGTATATGTAGCCAAAAACCTGTAAAAAAAAACTAAGATATTTGTCCTCCGAAGAGGGGGGGGGGGGGGGGTAGAGGGGTTAACACAATTTTAAACTCAGCTTTGAGGCAAGCAACATTGAGGCATGCATGAGAGCATCAGCTGTTCCAGGCGACTGTGTGATCACGCTCTCCGTAGCTGACGTGAGTAAGACCTTTAAACAGGTCAACATACACAAGGCTGCGGGGCCAGACGGATTACCAGGACGTGTGCTCCGGGCATGTGCTGACCAACTGGCAGGTGTCTTCACTGACATTTTTAACATGTCCCTGATTAAGTCTGTAATACCCACATGTTTCAAGCAGACCACCATAGTCCCTGTGCCCAGGAACACAAAGGCAACCTGCCTAAATGACTACAGACCCGTAGCACTCACGTCCGTTGCCATGAAGTGCTTTGAAAGGTTGGTAATGGCTCACATCAACACCATTATCCCAGAAACCCTAGACCCACTCCAATTTGCATATCGCCCAAACAGATCCACAGATGATGCAATCTCTATTGCACTCCACACTGCCCTTTCCCACCTGGACAAAAGGAACACTTACGTGAGAATGCTATTCATTGACTCCAGCTAAGCGTTCAACACCATAGTACCCTCAAAGCTCATCACTAAGTTAAGGATCCTGGGACTAAACGCCTCCCTCTACAACTGGATCCTGGACTTCCTGACGGGCCGCCCCCAGGTGGTGAGGGTAGGTAGCAACACATCTGCCACGCTGATCCTCAACACTGGAGCTCCCCAGGGGTGTGTGCTCAGTCCCCTCCTATACTCCCTGTTTACCCATGACTGCATGGCCAGGCTCGACTCCAACACCATTATTATGTTTGCAGACAACACAACAGTGGTAGGCACAACGACGAGACAGCCTATAGGGAGGAGGTCAGAGACCTGGCCGGGTGGTGCCAGAATAACAACCTATCCCTCAACGTAACCAAGACTAAGGAGATTATTTCGGACTACGGGAAAAGGAGGACCGAGCATGCCCACATTCTCATCGACGGGGCTGTAATGGACAGGTGGAGAGCTTCAAGTTCCTTGGTGTCCACATCAACAACAAACTAGAATGGTCCAAACACACCAAGACAGTCATGAAGAGGGCACGACAAAGCCTATTCCCCCTCAGGAAACTAAAAAGATTTTGCATGGGTCCTGAGATCCTCAAAAGGTTCTACAGCTGCAACATCGAGAGCAACTGGTTGCATCACTGCCTGGTATGGCAACTGCTCGGCCTCTGACCGCAAGGCACTACAGAGGGTAGTGCGTACGGCGCAGTACATCACTGGGGCTAAGCTGCCTGCCATCCAGGACTTCCACAACAGGCGGTGTCAGAGGAAGGCCCTAAAAATGGTCAAAGACCCCAGCCACCCCAGTCATAGACTGTTCTCTCTACTACCGCATGGCAAGTGGTACCGGGGTGCCAAAACTAGGACAAAAAGGCTTCTCAACAGTTTGTACCCCCAAGCCATAAGACTCCTGAACAGGTAATCAAATGGCTACTCGGACTATTTGCATTGTGTGCCACCTACCACCCGCCAAACCCCTCTTTTACGCTACTGCTACTCTCATTCATCATATCACTTTAACCATATCTACATGTACATACTACCTCAATCAGACTGACTAACCGATGTCTGTATGTAGCCTCACTACTGTATATAGCCTGTCTTTTTACTGTTGTTTTATTTCATTACCTACCTACTGTTCACCTAATACCTTTTTTGCACTATTGGTTAGAGTCTGCAAGTAAGCATTTCACTGTAAATACTGTTGTATTCAGCGCACCTGACAAATAAACTTTGATTTGATTTGAAGAAATGTCCTCTCACTGTCAACTGCGTTTATTTTCAGCAAACATAACATGTGTAAATATTTGTATGAACATAACAAGATTCAACAACAGACATAAACTGAACAAGTTCCACAGACATGTGACATGTTACATAACATGTGACACATAACAGAAATAAATCAAAAGTAACATATCATACTAATTTGAGTGTCCCAGATGTTCCTTTACTATGTAATGTCCAGTCTATGAGACCAACCTGATTGACCAGCAGTGGTCATCTGCTGATAGACCACACAAACTGACAATGACAACACTGACCCCTCTGGTAGAGAGAATGACCATCAGCAGTCAATGGAGGAGAGGGATGGGGTTGGGAGTCATGGTCGAAAGGGGGCATCGGGGATGGATGAGAGGAGGGGAAAGGGGATTGAGAGACGGCTGGGTGGAAGGATGAGAGGAGGGGAAAGGGGATTGAGAGGGGGCTGGGTGGAAGGATGAGAGGAGGGGAAAGGGGATTGAGAGGGGGCTGGGTGGAAGGATGAGAGGAGGGGAAAGGGGATTGAGAGACGGCTGGGTGGAAGGATGAGAGGAGGGGAAAGGGGATTGAGAGGCGGCTGGGTGGAAGGATGAGAGGAGGGGAAAGGGGATTGAGAGACGGCTGGGTGGAAGGATGAGAGGAGGGGAAAGGGGATTGAGAGACGGATGGGTGGAAGGATGAGAGGAGGGGAAAGGGGATTGAGAGACGGCTGGGTGGAAGGATGAGAGGAGGGGAAAGGGGATTGAGAGACGGCTGGGTGGAAGGATGAGAGGGGAAAGGGGATTGAGAGACAGCTGGGTGGAAGGATGTAAGATAGAGTGATGATGGATGACAGGAATTCCACGCTGATTAAAACAGTTTTAGTACATTTTATGTTCTTACCCATTTGTCTTAAAGGAGATTGTAGACTGGTATTATCACTGCCTATATTGACTTGACCATAGAAATAGTATCTCATTCTAGTTCTGTGGACTTGACACACATAAACAGAGTGTATGAGTACCATCCCAAAACAAGGCTGTTTGGTTTGAATAATTTGTATTATTCATGAGCATTAGGTTTGACAAGGGGTTTTGAACCATAAAATATTCATCCTTCTACTAAGGCAGTTCTGATCCAGAACACCTGTCTCTCGTAGGTGACATTCGACCGTCCTCACCAGTGGTTTGTAAATGACAATTGTTTCACCTCTTGACCCCTTTGGGCTCCGGAGTGGCGCAGAGGTCTAAGGCACTGCATCTCAGTCCCTGGTTTGAATCCAGGCTGGATCATATCTGGACATGACTGGGAGTCCCATAGGGCGGCGCACAATTGGCACAGCGTCATCTGGGTTTGGCCGGGGTAGGCCGTCATTGTAAATAAGAATGTGTTCTTAACTGACTTGCCTAGTTTTAAAAAAAAAGGTCAGTTTCAGGTTAGTCTTTGGTTCCATCCTGGGGTTGGGTTACAAAGAATCGGGACCTCAGGGGTCGAGATCCAAGAGGGGGCCAACTTCAGGGCAGGCCCTCAGTCACCTTTTGAAACTCGTACTCTGATAACTGCTGCCTTTGTTAGTGTGTATGTTTCTCTGAGTATTTGCAAGTAGCCATCATCCAGATACAATAATGTTGCTGAGCTGCTCAGAGATATCATGCACATCTGGCATGCACTGAGTGAGATGTAGGCTGTGTATATGTCTAGACATGTTTGAGAGTCTAGTTCTGTTTGAGCATGCTTGAGAGTCTAGTTGTTTGTGTGAGAGACTATTAGTCCACCTTGACTTGTGTTGCAGACCTCAATAGCTCCCCGTCCTTGTGTGAATGGCCCCTGATCAGGATGAATGATCCTGTCCTAAAGATCAGATGGCGATCAGTAACTGGAGCCAAAGCAGGATCAGTGTCAAGACAACAGCAGGATCAATAACAGACATGAACAGAGAGAGAAGAGAGATGAAGTGAAAGAGAGAGCTAGAAGGGTATGAGAGAGATTAATCTGGAGAGGATTTTTCCACAAAATGAGTTAAGCTCCACAATGATAAGGGAGGTTGGTCAAAGGCAATATGATTAACAGAATAATTACTCTCAAACGTTAGGAAGAAAGGATGCCCATTCTATCTGCCTGAAGGGCAGCACAGCAATACACAGCTTCTATAATCCCAGGAAGAAGCGGCAGCAAAAATACTGATTGACTTACCTCAGGGAGACAAACATGCACTTCTTATGGAAGAAGTCACACACTGAGAATTAATGCTACTGTGATATTAGTCCTGAGGAGGAAAGTATTGAAAAACAGTCTGGACTGGAGGAATAAAAAATGGCTACCCGTTCCACTTAATTTGAATATCTTGGTATATTCTTCCCTGGATAGTGCCTCTGCTTTGTCTAAGATCAAATCATGGGGAGGTATTCAGAGGAAATGATCATCACAAAATTCAAATTCATTCCAATAGTACTTTAATTTGACAATAATTCATAATGAATAAATCCAGACCATTTAGAGGAGGTTTATTGTATTGTTAAAGACGTGCTCCGGAACTTTGGCGACTTCTAAATATTTTTTAAACCTCCCGCTTTGGGCTGGATGTGTCAATGTGTAGTTCATACAGGCATAATCTATGAGCAGAATTACTGTTTCACCTCAATTAACCACGAAATCCCTAGTTTGAAAGCAACTGTTTTCCTGGAAGCTGTGCTTCGCCATTTTCCTACATTTTCCCCCACCTGGGCCAGCCCCCTAACAATTCTAGTTCTAGCTAATGAGCTTCAGCCCCTTACCATTTGAGTGGCAGCTAACAAGATGCACACAGCAGAGCGAGAGCAATGACATGGTGCACATGTGACGTAGTACGCCATTTCCGGGAACCACTTTTAGCTCGTGAGCTCTACTTTCAGAACTACTGGCTAAAATGAATTCAAAAGTGCCAGAGAATATCAAGTTATTTGAAGTTTGTAGTGGCTGTTTAGAGAATCTCGGTTGCTGACCATGGCATCAATTATCATATCTCAGTATAGAGCACTACATACCAAATCAGTATCATTAATAAACTGTTAACAGTAATATATTCTATAAAGGAGACCCTTTAACATCATGTCATGTGTAGCTATAGTCCAGAGTGTTAATAGGCTTGGGCGCTATATAACACGTTAAACAGTGCAGAAGGTACTCTTATACACACATATCATCTTGTCAACATCCAATAAATATGTCCTTTTAGAGATTCTTGTTCAGCCATCTCATTATGCGTCCAGCAGTCATTGTCCTGCTAGTGTGAGTCCATTGGTCCATGACACATTAGGCCTTTGCTTGAGCTTGTGTCTGCTACTCCTGTGTCTCCGTCTCTATAAGCGTCAGCTCCTGTGGTTCTGGGTCAGGTAGCTCCTGTGGTTCTGGGTCAGCTATCTCCTGTGGTTGAGCTACAATGCCTGTCTTTATTTTTATTGTTTCTACAAGATCTAAACTGTCCATCTTTATCTGTTCTACAATGCCCCCCTCCTCCTCTACGGCTGCCGATGCCTTCTCCTCATTCTCCTCCGTCTTCAGAGGCATCCATGACTCTTTGTGCAGCCTCTCGTTATTCTCCACCCCCTGGACACCAGGGGGCACTGTGGCGGCCATAGCAGGCGGCAGGTGCTTGAACTCTTCATCGTTCACATCATAGTCCTTCATCTTATGGTCCAGGATCCACCAGCGACCCGCGAAGCCAACGTCCAGTACCCGCGTGTGGAGCTCCCTCCAGGGGATAGAGAGGTTGGAGCACTGGGCCTCGTAAAGACTGGCGTCCGGGTTGTAATCGGCGAAGTAGGTGAGTGAGACCACTCCCAGGCTGAGGTGACGTAACCTTCCCTCGTTACGAAGCTTCGTCAGCTTCTGCACGTGCCCATCCGATGTTCCACTGCGTATCCACGGCGTCAGGAGCCCGAGCTGATTGGCTGTATCCAGGACGGTGGTCTCAAAGGAGGCGTCGTCGGGGTTTGTGTAGATGCAGGTGCCGGCTCCACCCAGAAGGCTCAGGTAGATGGAAGCTTTGATTGGCCTCTCCCATGCGCCCACCACAATCTCACGACACGCCTCCTTGTAGTCTCTGGACATGCCGCTAAACCACACACCTGATTGAGAGGGGAGAGAATTGTGAGAAAAAGACAGACAGCATTCACACGAGATAAGATAGATGAAAACAATGGCAAAACAGACTAACACAATATCCCTAGACATGGTAGTGAGGCATGCACACAATTATAATGTTTTGTGTGCCAACACTGTATTGTATTGTATTGCATCTCCAAACTGACAGGGGTTGTCTCAGAGAGAGGTCACAGCAATAACTTCAGTCGCGTGCCTTCCTCCACCCTGTGATTGCAAGCAGGGGCAACTGTAAAGGATCAAAAGCTAACAATGCCTTTACATAGACGTGTATGAAGTACATTTTCAAATCTAACTTGTGTAAAAACCACAACGTGATACAGTTTGTTTGAAGCTAATGTCACATAATCTGATAACCCCATGAATGACTTTGGCAAGACAGTTAAACAAGAAAGATCATGCGTTCGTTCAGGTTCGTAAAGGCGTGGTGGGCTAACACGGCAACCAAGAGATAGATCGATTTCTTACCCAATTTGCTATTTTTCAACCTCTCCCATCGGGTGCCATTGACGGGTGCTGCTCCTGCTTCTGCTATAGAGGTGGAGCACCATCTCCTGAGCACCCACGAGGCAGCCATGTTCGTCAGACAGAAGCCGATCGTTCCGGAAGTTCACATTCGGACTGGCTCGGATCGGAAAAACACAGCGGACCGGAAAATACATTAATTTCCAATGGGAATTTAAAAAAAAAAATGTATTGAGACAAAATGGCATGTCAGTGAGAAGTTGTATTATTATTATTTTTCCCGTAAAAAAACTAATATCTAATATCCAGTTCTGCTTAAAAATAATGTTATTAAATCCCTGTAATATCATTAGAAACTAATAAATATAATGTAAGTACAAATGTTTTTTCGTTTTTTTACATTCGGGTAACATCCCTATTACAAAGAAAACACATTTGGCACATTTATCTTCCGTCTGTACCTGGTCACGTGAACACGATGATCCGTCTTGAGCCAACACAGGATGGTTGTGTACATAAGGTGACGTGGAACAGGCGAGTGATAATGTGAATTTAGTGCACCGTGGTTGAAATTAACACCATTAGCTAGCTAGTTTATTCAGACATCCAACGCAGTACACGTTTAAAAAAAAGATTTAACTATGTGCTGCTGTTGTTAGGTGAGTTGCTATTGAGATATAAAGCGAGAAAACAGTGCTAGCTCGACAGCTGTCAGGCTAGCGAGGTGGTCGTGTCAGCACTGCTAACATAGCTGACTGGCTCGCATTGCGGATAAAACACAACAGAACCTCCTGCAACAAACAGGTAAATATCGGATCACGACGGCCAACGTATGACTGACTATAAATCTGAAGCTAGCTAGCTAGAGTTACAGTAAACTATAGGCATAAACATGACACACAGACTGCTTGCCTGCCAAACAGATCAACACAATCTGTCATTTGTCAGATTAAAAAATTGCACCTGCATATTCGATGTCGCATGCCTACACATGATGCTGTTACGTATGCTTTAGAAGGCAGCCAACAAAGAGAACATCTTGTCCATATGTAGCAAAAGCTAGCAGGCTACCCTATCCGGGAGAAGAACAGACTGTTGCCATACGTCCGACTCTACGGTTATGAGTACATTTCTCATCTCCTTCCAGGTCTTGCATGAGGTGGTCATCTTTCCAGAGTTACCATGGCGAGTCCAGATGATCTGAAGTTCCAAGGTGAGGCGCATGGAGTGGCTCCCATCCTCCTCTCTGTTTATCCCCTTTCACCTCATCTTCACTTCTCACCTTGTCTCTTCATCTCTCACTGCCACTGTCCCGCACCTCCTCTCTCGGTCCCTCCTTCATTCCCTCACTCTAACCTCCTCTGTCTTCTCCTCTAGAGTTTGAGGAGGCCACTGACCTGCTGTTAGCAGACCCTGGGGCCTCCACCCTCAGTATGTCTGGCTCCAGCAGTACGTTCCCGGCCGGTGCCACTGGGGACATCAAACTGGACATGTCCGATGATGAGGGACAGGAGGAGAGTTCAGAGGTCAGGACAATGAATGAGTCCAATCACATCGCTCCATTGATAATCTGAAATTTTGCTTTTGTAATGATGTTTGCACAAACAGCCAAAAACCAAGCAATATGGGGATAACTGATTGACATTACTGTTTACAGCTCCTAAGAGGGGAGAAACAAACTAGCGGTTTCTGGACCTTTGAGTACTACCAGTCATTCTTCAATGTGGATACAATGCAGGTACAATATGCTTGAAATAACAGTTTAATCTGCACTCATGAGGCTGGCCTATATGTTGCTGTTTAACATCTGCCATATAGAAACTGTAAATGTAGTGGTGTTAGTTGCTGTACAATGTCCATTGGTTGACTGACTTCCTGTCATGGGATGCAGGTGCTGGACAGGGTCAAGGGGTCGGTGATGCCTTTACCAGGACGGCACTTTATCAAACATACCCTCCAGTCGAGTCCGGATTTATATGGTAATGGGACACAAATCGCCACTATAGCGTAGATCAAATTGTTCCTAGATAGTTAGATCTGAATTAGAATGGACCGTAGAATGTTAACTTTTATTGCCGTAAAACTGGACGACAGTTTGCCAAACTCTGCATATCTTAGGTTGTAATGTGAACCACCTCTACCCAGACTAACCTTACCTCCTGGTTCCCCGTATGTCCAGGTCCCTTCTGGATCTGCGTGACGCTGGTGTTCTCTCTGGCCATCAGTGGAAACCTGTCCACCTTCCTGAACTCTCTGGGGAGCCCCGATTACCACTTCAGACCCCAGTTCCACAGAGGTATGGTACCTGGGGGTTACAGCTTGGCTCCTTATCAATGGTTTCATGTGAGATTTGCTATGTAAACAAAGGGGATTGTTGACTGTTTTATCTTTACTTTTCAGCACAGAGGCCTTTTTCAAGACCATGTTATATTACATGCAATAGCAGTGTTGATGTTGATTGCTTTTTCTCACTCCCTCAGTGACAATAGCTGCAGTAGTGATCTTCCTGTATGCCTGGCTGGTGCCCCTGGGTGTATGGGGTTTCCTGACCTGGAGGCAGAGGGAGGAGCGGCAGCAGAGTGGTTACTCCTTCCTGGAGACAGTGTGTGTCTACGGCTACTCCCTCTTCATCTACATCCCCACCTCAGTGAGTCAGCAGACACACTAGTGAATGTCTGGGTTGTATTCAGCTAGCAAAACTTACTAATCTCCTAGCTAAATGTTTTGCAATGGAAAATGAAGTTCAGGTGGTACCTACTTTACGGTTTCATAGTTTTCTTTTGTTTTTGTGCCTAGTGAATATGACCCTTTCCTTTATAGTATATTTCTATCTGATTGGGACCCAATCCGAACATTTTATTCTCAAGTAACAAACCAATCACCTCCCTCTCAGGTGTTGTGGATCTTACCATTCGAATGGCTCCGATGGCTCCTCATCCTGGTCGCCATGGTGATCTCTGGGTCGGTCCTGGTGCTCACCTTCTGGCCTGTCGTCCGCGATGACACCAAGGTGACTGCTTTTGCCACTGTGGCAACAATCGTCGTTCTCCATGCGCTGCTATCAATTGGCTGCAAGGTAAGAGCCCACTATAAGAGTGCTATGGGCAATAGTTACCTAGCCCCATCCTCCTAGGCCCTGTTCAAATAATTTGAAGAAGAATGGCAGTGATCATGGTCTGACATTTGTATAGAAATTAGTCCTCATTTTACTTAAACAAAAAATGTTTGAGCCAGGCCCTAATCATAATGTAAATGGGAATGTCTCATCTCCAACACCCTACTTCAGTCTATGGCTAGCTATAAACCTCACGTCCCTCATTCTTCGTTAAGTTTCTAACCCTTTACACATGTCCCTCTATGCTATCTTTCAGATGTATTTCTTCCAGACAGCGACTCACACACCAGTTCCTACACTCGCACCCAACCACACAGCAGCAGTATTGACCAACAAGACCCACTGACCAAGAGGAACCAGAGGGAGGGAGATGTGTCAATGTTTGAGACCACTGGGGAATCTGAAAGGACTAGATAAAAGGTTTAGGCGCCTGCATACTCTGATGCTCTAACCAATAATAAGGATAGAGGACTGACAAGTGGTCAGAAAGGTACCCATAACGTTGTGTTGGAGGTTCTGGATATGTGAGATATCCTACTCTAGTACATTATGGACTTAACTGGATCAGCAGCCCATTAAAGTACTGTGTAATTGACTACAAATGTTATTACAAAGAGAAGGGACAAGGATAGAGGCCTATGAGTATAAACAAGTTATGGGTTATGAGGATTGCATTGGGGGGAAATGTTTTGCTTCTGCTGCAGAAATGATTCCGCACTTGTATATTGTAATAAATCAATATTTATCATGGAGAAGGTGGGTGTACCGCAATAGTCGGGAGACTTCCTCTTATCTAATTTTATCTGCACTTAAAAAACATAGGAAAGGAGGAAGCATGAGATCTGCTCTAACCAGCTCAGTTCTGTCAGTGCAGATAGATACAAGGAAAGGAATTATTTTTAGACTTGAAATCCTCAGCTGCAGTCTGATCTTGAGATGAACCTATTGAAGGGAAATGCTGTATGAATGTTTAACTAATGTACTAATACAGGGGTGGCCAACCTTACCCATAAAGGTGCATGCTTTTGTTCCAGCCAAGCAAAAACACCTGATTCTACCATCAGACGAGTTGGATCAACAGGTATGTTACAGCTTGGCTGGAACCAAGGCCTACTACACCCACACCAGCCCTCTGTGGGTGAGGTTGTATACCTCCGAGATGGAAAAGGGTTGTTCTAGAACTCAAACTACTCCTATGACCTGGAACGTGTAGTACTGTGCTGACTAATGTATCCAGACCACTTTTTCTTTTTGTAGATAGACTTGTAAATTAAAGGGTTTGTCAGTGTATTTATTTATTCTTTGTTCACACTTCTGGGTTTGTGATTAAACTGTCATTCCAGTCAATTGTTTCGTCTTCTTGGTGTTGAGGGCAGGGGTCTAACGCTGGTCCCGGAGTGCTGTCTTGGCAGGCTTTTGTTCCAGCCCAGCACTACCACATCTGATTTAAATGAATATTAGTTTAATTAGTTGGTAGGTATTGGGCTGGGACAAAGGCTGCGAAATATCCACCATCTACATGAAGTATAGAGATCCCAGGTATGCAGCATTTGTTCCAGCCCTCAGCTTACTATACTTTGAAAACATGTATTCTTGTTTGTCCTGAAGCCTCAGGGGCTAGGCTCAGCAATGATCCCTGAGATTTGAGGTGTGTGCGCTTGGAGAACACACATTTACAGCTATATTCCTTGGGCACATCAATGTCTGCTGACCATGTAGGCTCAAGATGACGTTATAAAATCAGATTTCATTAGTCGTCCCTAACTGCTGGTTTTGGTTTGGAAAAGCCGATCCTAGGTCTGTGGCAATTTATTACCTCGAGCAATACAAACAGGAGTCTTCCTGATGCACTTTCCATCAATAGATGTCCCTTGAGGTCCCAGAGAAAAGTAGTGTTTGAATGCTAAGCTAGCAACTATCACAACATTGGTGTTAAAATTCTAACTGTAATATCAATTATAAGACCTGATCCAAAGATTTTTTTGGGGACTTCTCCACCAACATTTAATTTACTCCTTTTATACTTGTTTTTTGTTTGTTGCTTTTCTGTGAAAGAAATAAAACAAATAAAGACAACTGAAAAGTTAACCCTACAAACTAGCAAGACATTTTCTCTTCATAAAACTTGCTAAATCAAAATTTAAACTCAGTCCACAAATTGTGACTGGAAGCAATGCATACATGTCCATTAAGTCTTTGTCTGAAGGTTGAGCAATCGACTTGCCCGGGAAAGGAGGGAGGAGAGGTTTAGATATATCATAGGTAGTGAGGAGGGAAAGAGGTGACTCCCTCTATCCCGAACTCCCCACCGCAGTCTCAAAATGAAGGAAAGGAAACCGGGGAAGAATGTAAACTAGGATTCAGCTGCTCCAACGGCCAACATCAGTGTCCTTGGTCCAGTCTGTCTTTCTGTGGGTTCATCCTGCTTCCACCAATACCATCGGCTCACTGCAATCCTGATTGGCTATGAAGAGGAGTGGGGGGCCGGGTCTGCTGCTGTGTCCTCGAAGCTCATTGGCTTTGGACAACACACCTCAATCGGAGGTGAGGTTCTAACAGAGTTCCAGAGTTGGTGTTTTTCAAGATCACGTTCTACAGCGTTCTCCTACACACTCACATCTAGGCTGTCTCTCAAATGACACCCTAGTCCCTATACAGTGCACTTCATTTGTCCATGTGGCTCTAGTCAAAAGTAGAGCACTGTATATGGAATAGGGTGTCTTTTGAGATAGCCTAGGTCTACTGGGCTAAAGACTACCACTATGGATGACCAGACAAACACCTTGGGGGGAGCTAGCTATCGCTCTGGAATGGGGCCGTTTAAGGAGAGAGGCTCTACAGGCAGGTGGAGAAGTGCCTCGATATGAAAACAAAATGGCATCAGTGAGGGGTGTTCATAGTGTTCTACTGTACAGGAAAGCCCCCTGTCCTTTCAGTGCAGATCTGTAGTGGGGGACATCCAATCCAGTGATAAGGGGAGGGGGGATAGCGACTGGCTGTAGTGGATGGGGTTGTGTGTGTGTTTGGTGGAGGAGGGGGAAGGGTGGGGCATCACACTGGCACTAGGGGAGGCGAAATGTCCAAAAGGGAGGGAACCCGGATAAAGGAGATGATACCTGCTGTACAGTCGTGCAATGAGTTATTCTTTGCAACAAAAGTCTCTGTGTTCAATGTGTATGTGTAGGTGTACATGTGTCTGTAAAGCATAAAAAGGTCCAGTCAATCAAAGTTCAGTTCCGCTCTCCATTCAGAAAAACTGCCAATTCTTTGTGCTGATCAGTCTGTCAGTTGAACGTAGAGGTGCTGCCACCCTCTGGCTGGACTGGTGATATCATAGCTGCTGCACGATGATGAGAGGGGGGGAGATGGGGAACAGCTCTCAAAGCGGAGAGAACGGCGAGGAGGGACGGATATGAGAATAACTCCAGTGATAGAGAGATGGACAGTAAAGGTGAAAGGAAGGTGCTGAAGGGACAACACGACAGCACTGGTTTTGGTATTCTGGTTCTGGCTGTGGTCAGTCAGGGGGAGGGGCTAGTAGAGGTCATGCAGGGGTTCGGAGGTGAAGGGTGACGAGGTCTTAACTCCCATAATGCATGGTGTTGCTAGGGATGGCCATGGGAGAGGCCATGGAGATGGCGGGTCCCCCCATGGTGAACTGGTTGGTGACGGGATAATGCTGCTGCTGCTGCTGGTTAGAGCTGCTGCTGCTGCTAGGACCTGATTGGCCAGTAGAAGCTCCTGGAGTGAGGGGGAGAAAATGGGAAAGAGTGTTATCACCTTCCCTTGATTGGTTGTGGGCCAACTATGTCACACACTTCAGAATCCATCCCCTCCATTTACACAAATGATAGGCGTTTAGGGAACTTGACGACCCCCCCCCCCCCAGGTGCACGTTTTGTTTTTGCCCTAGCACTACAAATAATCAAAGCTCGATGAGGTCATTATTTAAATCAGGACCGAGTTTAGGAAACTCTTGTATAGTGTATAAAGAGACGTACCCTGGACGATTCCGGTGCTCATGATGGAGCCCATCCTGGAGTGGGTGTGATTCACTATCCCTGTGTTCACTGAGGGCGGGAACAGAGGAAATAGTGAAACTGTATTAACGCACACACAAACACACAGTCAGTCACACTGTCTGTGCTTGTCTGTCAGTCAGTCCATCAGTCCATAGTATCCTACCGAGGGGGATGAGGTTGTTGTGGGACACCGTCGAGCCGCTGCCCATGACTGTACTGAGGTCATAGGCTGTAGGCATCCCTGAGAGAGAGAGAGAGAGAGAGAGATGAGAGGGTGAGACAGGGAAGAGAGTGAGATGGGGAGGAGAGAGAACAAGAGAGATGGGGAGAGAAAGGGAGCGAAATGGGAGAAAAGCACAGGAGAAGCATAAGCATCCTTTCTCTCTCACACACCGTTTTCCCCTCAGAGAGAGCATGCATCCCCTGTCTATCAGCTACTCTGTTAGCCTGATCTATTCTGTGATATCCCTACAGTTTAGTAAGACATTTAGTGGTGATGCTGTATGGATGCTTTTGCCTGATGATGCTATCATGGGTCAGATTGTGTTTGTATCGTCTGTGTGTTTACCTGACACAGCATTGTTCTGCCTCATGCAGTGTGTGTGTGTGGGTATGTCCTCTGTGTGTGTGTCCTCTACCAGTGTCCTCTATGTGTGTGTATTTACCTGACACAGCCATGCCCTGGCTCATGCTGTAGGCCCCCCCAGTGTTCCACATGGTCTCAGAGGGGGAGGTGTAGTGCGACCCAGGAGGGGGTGTGGGGGTGCTGCCTGTGTACCTACAAAAACACACACATACACAACAACATACACGCCATGAGAGGGAGCTCCCCTTCCCCCCTCGTTATCCTGAATGGCACAGGCCGAGGGCAGCGGAACAGACCAACTCACCTGAAAAAGGGGTTCTTCAAGTCCAGGAGGTTGCTGGACTTGGAGCCTGTCTGGTCCACTTGGGCGACAATACTGATGTCGTAGCTTTGTCTGTGAGGAGGGAAGAGAGCCAGGGATTGGTATGGGAGGAGGTGAGAAGGGAGGTGGATAGATTAACACAGACCAACACAGACAGACAGAGAAGCACAGATTCAGCAAGCACACATCTGTAATACACATATATACAGTGCTTTTGGAAGGTATTCAGACCCCTTGACGTTTTCCACATTTTGTTATAGATTAAATTAAAAAAAAAAATAATAATCTAAACACAATACCTCATTATGACAAAGCAAAAACAAGTTAGACATTTTTCCTGATTTATATCATAAAAAAAACTGAAATATGACATTTACATAAGTATTCAAATCCTTTACTAAGTACTTTGTTGAAGCACCTTTGGCAGCAATTATAGCCTAGCCAATTATAGCCGACAACGTTGAGACAGCCTATAAGGAGGTCAGAGACCTGACCGTGCGGTGCAAGGAGAACAACCTCTCTCTCAATGTGATCAAGACAAAGGAGAGGATTGTGGACTACAGGAAAAGGAGGACTGAGCACACCCCCATTCTCATCAACGGGGCTGTAGTGGAGCAGGTTGAGAGCTTCATGTTCCTAGGCATCCACATCACCAACAAACTAACATGGTCCAAGCACACCAAGGACGTCGTGAAGAGGGCATGACAAAACCTATTCCATCTCAGGAGGCTGAAAAGATTTGTCATGGGTCCTCAGATCCTCAAAAGGTTCTACAATCATCAAGAGCATCCTGACGGGTTGCATCACTGCCTGGTATGGCAACTACTTGGCCTAAGACCACAAGGCACTACAGAGGGTAGTGCGTACGGCCCAGTACATCACTGGTGTCAAGCTTCCTGCCATCCAGGATCTCTATACCAGGCTGTGTCAGAGGAAGGCCCTAAAAATGTTCAAAGACTCCTGCCACCCTAGTCAGACTATTCTCTCGGCTACCGCATGGCAAGCGGTACCGAAGCGCCAAGTCTAGGTCCAAGAGGCTTCGAAACAGCTTCTACCCCCAAGCCATAAGACTCCTGAACAGCTAATCAAATGGCTACCCAGACTATTTGCACCCCCCCCCCCCTACACTGCTACTAATCTGTTATTATCTATGCATAGTCACTTTAATAACTCTACCTATATGTACATAATACCTCAATTACCTTGACACTGGTGCCCCCACACATTGACTCTGTACCGGTACCCCCTGTATATAGCCATTGTTATTTACTGCTGCTCTTTAATTATTAGTTATTCTTATGGCATACTTTTTTATTTGTATTTTCTTAAAACTGCATTGTTGGTTAAGGGCTTGTAAGTATGCATTTCACGGTAAGGTCTACACCTGCTGAATTCGGCGCATGTGACAAATACAATTTGATATGATTTTCTGGTCTCTCCAGACATGTTTGATTGGGTTAAAGTCTGGACTCTGGCTGGGCACTCAAGGACATTCAGAGACTTTTCCCGAAGCCACGCCTGCGTTGTCTTGGCGGTGTGCTTAGAGTTGTTGTCCTGTTGGAAGGTGAACCTTCGCCCTAGTGCTCTAGAGCTGATTTTCATCAAGGATCTCTCTGAAATTTGCTTTGTTCATTTTGCCTCGATCCTGACTGGTCTCCCAGTCGCTGCCGCTGAAAAACATCCCCACAGCATGATGCTGCCACTACCATGCCTCACCGTAGAGATGGTGCCAGGTTTCCCCCAGATGTGACACTTGGCATTCGGACCAAAGAGTTCAATCTTGGTTTCATCAGACCAGAGAATATTGTTTATCATGTTCTGAGAGTCTTTTAGGTGCCTTTTGGCAAACTCCAAGCAGGCTGTCATGTGCATTTTAATGAGGAGTGGCTTCCATCTGACCACAACCATTAAGGCCTGATTGGTGGAGTGTTGCAGAGATGGTTGTCCTTCTGGAAGGTTCTCCAATCGCCACAGATGAACTCTGGAGCTCTGTCAGAGTGACCACCGGGTTCTTGGTCACCTCCCTGACCAAGGCCCTTCTCCCCCGATTGCTCAGCTTGGCCGGGAGGCCAGCTCCAGTAAGAGTCTTGGTGGTTCCAAACTTCTTCCAATTTAAGAATGATGGAGGCCACTGTGTTCTTTGTTACCTTCAATGGTGCAGAAATGTTTTGGTACCCTTCTCCAGATCTGTGCCTCGACACTATCCTGTCTCGGAGCTCTACGGACAATTCCTTCGACCTCATGGCTTGGTTTTTGCTTTGACATGCACTGTCAACTGTGAGACCTTATATAGACAGGTGTGTGCCTTTCCAAATAATGTCCAATCAATTGAATTTACCACAGGTGGACTCCAACCAAGCTGTAGTAACAGCTCAATGATGATCAATGGAAACAGGATGCATCGGAGCTCAATTTCGAGTCTCATAGCAAAGGGTCTGAATACTTACGTGAATAAGGTAAGTTTATGTATTTTAAATAAATTTGAAAACATTTCTACAAACGTGTTTTCGCTTTGTCGTTATGGGCTGGTGTGTGTAAATTGCTGAGGATTTTTGTTATTTAATACATTTTAGAGTAAGACTATAACCTAACAAAGTCAAGGGATCTGAAGACTTTCCAAATGCACTGGGTAGCTCCAAAAGTATTGAGGCAGTGAGACATTTTGTTGTTTTGATACATGAGGTTGCAGACGCACATATCATCCACAACCCCCCACCCCACCAAATGCTAACCTCCCCGGTTATTGTAGTGGGGAGAGGTTAGAATGAGGTTACAGTGTAAACATGGAAGGAACCCTTACACTAACTTCCTCACTCATTATTTACGATTAATTCAGGATATTATGTAATCATGGTAGCATCCACAGTATTTAGAAACATTCTATTGTTATTTCCAATAAAAGTGACTCAAAAATGACAATTCATTATTTACCATCAATTTCAATTGGGCACAAAATAATTGGAAACAATTTCTAAATGGTTCACCCGATATGGATGAAAATACCCTCAAATTAAAGCTGACAGTCTGCACTTTATCCCCATAGTCATTGTATGAGGCAATTTTCTTTATAATTGTCGCTGTCCAAATACTTTTGGAGCTCACTGTGTATCACCTACACACATTCATTCAGAACTGTCATAATATAAACACAAGCCTGGGCCTAGAGGTGAATGGCAACACACTAACACCAAAGCCTCCCTTCCCCAACAGACTCCCAGTAGATCCCTCTACAGTCTCTCACCTCTTGTTGGCGATAAGCAGTGCTGTGCCGGAAAGTGTGTCTCCTGCCTTGGTGAAGAGGGGTGACTGGAGCAGACAGCGGACCTGGTACCAGTGGGTCAGGGGCTCTGTGGGGGCTGTAGAGAGCCACACTGTCACCCTGCAGAGAGAGGGAGGGGGTTAGAGGTCATCCTACTCCAGTACAAGCATGGTCAGATATTCGGTAGGAACAGCCCTTTACAACTTATTGTGAAATGTTTCTATAGTGAATGTATTGTACTATATTGTATTGCTTTTAAGTTGCACCCATTTTCTGTCTTTGTGTTTATTACAATGTCTGTGAGGAAAAACAAGTGATGAAAGAAAAAGGAAAGTGACGGTGTAGCTGTAGTCAGGATCCATGTAGGTCAGGAGTCCTGGATCAAGTGATTTTACTCCTTGACCATACACACACTTCAGCCCTGGTTAAGGCAGCTCAGGCCAACTTACATTGATCCCATGAACGCTACGTCGAACCAGAAGGCCAGGCCGTGCACCAGCCCTGAGTGCATCATATGGAACTTAAAGGGAATCTCTATCCTGAAAGAGAGAGCGAGAGAAGGGAAGGCGAGAGGGAAAGAGAGAAAAGAGTGGGATAAGTGTTAGTCTAGTTAAAGGGGCAATCAGCTGTTGCTACATCCATTTTTTGGACTTATAAATGAATGATATATACCCATTATGTCTTGAAGAATATAACTTATAAATACCTCATGAGCTTAGTTCAACTGCCGTACCCCATCAGAACCCAAAATATAAGTTTGTTTTACTCCAATGTTTGTAAAGAAAGTAAATGTAAACAATATATATATCATCAAAACATGGTTAAAATTATAATTTTGATATCATGGATGGTCAATCCTTGCATCCATAGCTCAGTCTATGAATTTGAGAGTGGTTACATTTCTCCAGCCCCATCCCTCAGCTTTTTACATAAAGGGCGGGGAATTTGCTTTGTTATTGTTTCAACTTCTGATTGCTGCTTTAAGGTTATTTTTAGACACTAGAAGGAATTATGTAGTATTTTTGCTGATGTAGAAAATTCAAAATTGGAAGTAGCCCCATATTAGAGAAGTAGGACATCCCTACATTCAGTAACATGTATCTACGCATCTCAATTCTCAACTCAATCTATGAATAACAATTCATTAATAAATATATGAGGGAATAACAGACACAGACAGACGGCACACAGACCTGTACAAATCCTCCTCTTTGGCCTCCAGGAAGTTGACTGTGTATTTGACAGACTTGGCCATCAAGATACGGATATCAAATGTGTCCTGAGAGGGGGAGGGAAAGAAAAAGGAGGAAGGAGAGAGACGGGGAAGAGGGAAGCAAGAGTATCCAGGTAAGTCCCAGTGAGGTAGAAATGTTTTATGGCAGCATTGGCTAGAGTGGGTACGGAGACGGTCTATGCCTTAATTTAATGATCTAGAACAGAGGCTGTACCCAGAACCAGGCCTTCCGGCCGGGCCCGGCTCTCCCAGCAGAGTGACAGAGGAGCAGGCACGGAGGAGGCCTACCCAGCTGACTACCGCTGGAAAATGATGTGTGTGTGTCGTTGACGGTGTGTGTGGTGTGTCGCTGTGTGTGATAAAAGGGTTGAGATTAATTCAATGAATACCCCTTATAAGCAGTGATAGTACTGTTGAAACCTCACTGTTGGTTCTGTGGTGTTAGACTGGGGAGCTGGACTGGGCGTAAACATTGGGATCCTAAACTCAGACCGCATCTAACTTATTTGTTCCAGCCGTCATAACACACAGTGTGTCGGTGGTATCTTCTACCACAAACACACAGTCCCATACAGTCAATCTCCTATCCTGCATCAGCGTTTGCCCATAAACACACACACCTCATGTACCACCCTTAGACATAAACAAACACACAGGCCAGTCCGTACTATGCAACCCAATTTTCCACAAACAGCTCTTGTCCCCACATAACCCCTGACTATTTCAGGCCTTAAACACCCCTCCCATAAACATTTCCTAGTTAACCGCCCCCCTGCACCCCAATCATCTTGGGGGGTATCGCTTTAACCGACATGGTGGGCAGGGCAGGCAATGTCAGAAGATAGGTGTTCAAGAGTCTGACATACAACTGAGAATTCTACGTACCACAATGGGCTGGCGAAAGTACTCATCCACCGCTGCTCCTCGCAGGGCTGAGAGGTCCACACCATGGAAGGAAGGCTGGTACCTGAATGAGGGAGTGAGAGAATCATCATCATCATCATCAACTCAATCTCAGCAACTACAGCAGCCCAATGAAAAGTGACTGATATCTCCGTACATTCACTGCTTCTACTCCCAGAGCTTCTTCTCTTGCCATTTCCCCTTGTCCCTCCAACCCCATCCTTCCTCCTACTCCCCGGTTCTCTCCTCCCTCCCCTCCTATTCCCCGTTTCTCTCCTCCCTCCCCTCCTACTCCCCGTTTCTCTCCTCCCTCCCCTCCTACTCCCAGTTTCTCTCCTCCCTCCCCGTTTCTCTCCTCCCTCCCCTCCTACTCCCCGTTTCTCTCCTCCCTCCCCTCCTACTCCCCGTTTCTCTCCTCCCTCCCCGTTTCTCTCCTCCCTCCCCTCCTACTCCCCGTTTCTCTCCTCCCTCCCCTCCTACTCCCCGTTTCTCTCCTCCCTCCCCCTCCCCGTTTCTCTCCTCCCTCCCCCTCCCCGTTTCTCTCCTCCCTCCCCCTCCCCGTTTCTCTCCTCCCTCCCCCTCCCCGTTTCTCTCCTCCCTCCCCCTCTCCGTTTCTCTCCTCCCTCCCCCTCCCCGTTTCTCTCCTCCCTCCCCCTCCCCGTTTCTCTCCTCCCTCCCCCTCCCCGTTTCTCTCCTCCCTTCCCCTCCTACTCCCCGTTTCTCTCCTCCCTCCCCTCCTACTCCCCGTTTCTCTCCTCCCTCCCCTCCTACTCCCCGTTTCTCTCCTCCCTCCCCTCCTACTCCCCGTTTCTCTCCTCCCTCCCCTCCTACTCCCCGTTTCTCTCCTCCCTCCCCTCCTACTCCCCGTTTCTCTCCTCCCTCCCCTCCTACTCCCCGTTTCTCTCCTCCCTCCCCTCCTACTCCCCGTTTCTCTCCTCCCTCCCCTCCTACTCCCCGTTTCTCTCCTCCCTCCCCTCCTACTCCCCGTTTCTCTCCTCCCTCCCCTCCTACTCCCCGTTTCTCTCCTCCCTCCCCTCCTACTCCCCGTTTCTCTCCTCCCTCCCCTCCTACTCCCCGTTTCTCTCCTCCCTCCCCTCCTACTCCCCGTTTCTCTCCTCCCTCCCCTCCTACTCCCCGTTTCTCTCCTCCCTCCCCTCCTACTCCCCGTTTCTCTCCTCCCTCCCCTCCTACTCCCTGTTTCTCTCCTCCCTCCCCTCCTACTCCCTGTTTCTCTCCTCCCTCCCCTCCTACTCCCTGTTTCTCTCCTCCCTCCCCTCCTACTCCCTGTTTCTCTCCTCCCTCCCCTCCTACTCCCCGTTTCTCTCCTCCCTGCCCTCCTACTCCCCGTTTCTCTCCTCCCTCCCCTCCTACTCACCAGAAGTTGGCCTTGGTGAACTGCTCCATGTAGAGCTGTTCGTCTGTGAAGGGGGCCAGGTGCACGTCACCGATGGTGGGGAACATTTTACCTGCGACACACATGAAGTCAGTTAATGATGGTACAATCACCAGTGGCTAGTCATGATGAATATGTCTCTCATTTTTAAAATGAAGACTTTAATATTATATACTGCTTGGGCTTTAAAATAATCTTCAGACCTTTTGACATTTTCTCCCTTTCTCCTTCCCCCCTACTCTACCCCTTTCTATGCTCTCCCTCCAACCTTCCCTCTGTCTCACCACTAGGCTTGAGGAACTTCTTGGCGTGGAGGTAGCTCTCCAACATCCTCTCGTTGAATAGCATGTAGCCCATGGGCTCTGAGATGATGATGTCCACCTGCTCAGGTAGCGTAACCTCCTCTACTTTACCAGGGATCACCACCACACGGTCCCCCAGACGGTTAGTGTTCACCAGGACCTAGTGGAGGGGACACCAGAGGGTTAGACTTCATCAGGACCTAGTGGAGGGGACACCAGAGGGTTAGTGTTCACCAGGACCTAGTGGAGGGGACACCAGGGGGTTAGAGGTCACCCGGACCTAGTGGAGGGTTAGTGTGTGTGTGTGTATTAGAGGGAGGCTGATACATCTGCCAGATTTATGGCTACATAGCATGTCAAGAAGAGGATAGGGTTTGAGCAGGGGTGGTTTGTCAAAATCAATTTGCGGGCCAGAAAAAGTGCAGTTAATTGGAAATATATAGGTCACTTAATTGACATAGTTTAGTGTGCCTGTTACCTCTGCATGCTGGGCCATGGTGCTGGCCTCCACAGCGTAGACCTTCCTGGCCCCAGCCTGAGCAGCAAAGAACGACAGAATCCCTGAACCACAGCCCACATCCAACACCACCTAGAGAGAGAGGAATGGACTCGAATTCTTCCCTGATAAAGACATCAATGAAATCCAGCAGTGTCTACTGCCCAAACCAACTAAACAACAGTTTAGCTTCAAATACAGCAAAGGACTCAATTCAGAACAAGCTATATTTAAGTCCCAGGACAGTGCATCAGTACCTTGTCCTTGAAGTCAGTGTGGTTCTGGAGGATGGCCCTCTGATAGGTTCCTGTCCTGACGTAGTCCTGCATCATGTTCTGCTGCTGGGAGAGGTAGCCATAGAACTGGAGGAGCGAAGGAGAGAAAGAGAACAAGGGAGTGAGAGGAAAATAAAGTGACAGAACAGCTTATTTTTCATGAGGTGTTTTAATATTGTCACTGAGCTAATAAAGGTTGGAATAAATGATTTATTGCAATGCATGGCAGATTCTGCATGTGCACCTGGAAGTACTGTACTGCGGATGATTCCTCTGTCCTGTCGCTGAAGACCGACTGCTCTCCACTGTGGCCGCGGCAGTTCTTCAGGAGATTATAGAACGATGAGAACTCTGAGGAGATCGTCATAACAGGTTATAAGCAGGACAAATCAGACATAAGTTATAAACGGTCTTAAGCCAGTCATAATGGGGAGAAATCAAACAATAATAATAACCAATAACAGTTCACAAGGATGACAGAGGCAAGACAAGTATGAGAAACAATAAGAATCTCTTTATGAGGACAGGAACATGTGCACTAGGACAGGGAGTCAAAGACACAGACACACAGGAGACAGAGGGTCAATGACAGAGACAGATATAGCCTACTGGCAGGCAGTCAAAGACAGACAGAAAAAACAGACAGACAATGACAGCATCCTCTGAGACATAGCGGCGGTGGTTGCCGGGGGTTAGCTACCTGCAGGTGAGGTGAACTGTAGCAGGACACTGTTGCAGCCCAGCGTGATGATGAACGACTGTTTCCCCACGCGACTGCACTCTGTGTCCCTGGAGACCGAACACTTGAACACACAAGTCTCCTCTGCTGTGAGAGGAGTCATACAATAGTTAGGGCCCAGCAACACTCCTACAGCAGGTCATTCATGGAATAAGCATGGCACAGGAGCATGTGGCTTACCGTAGGTCACACAACACTAAGAACAACATGCTAACAGAACTGGCCTGATCACACACAGCGCTTTATTGACTCAATTAGCATTATAGCATCTCATGCATAGCAGCAAGCAAAGAGCTATTTTTAACCTCCTTTAGCCGAGGGAAAGCGAGTAATTTCTTCTATTGAATCTATTTCACACACACTCCTGGATGATTAAGATGACAGTTTTAAAGACTGGATTTGTGAAAGCAATATATTGGCAAGGTAGGTCTAGTGCTGTGCCTGCATGGCAGTGAGATAATCTGTGGTTTAATCCAGCAGTTGTGATGGGATTAAGACTAGCGCTGTTACTTAGATTAGCCAGATGCAGCATGTTTTATTAACAGACCAAACTAGCGACTGACACCGGATTAACCTGCGATAAATATGAGAGCGGGAGTGTGTGTGTTGCTTAACAAGTGTGTGTTCGATGCAAGGACTGAGAGATAGAGTGCATGCTTTAAAATATGTAGGCTACAACCATCTCCCTCCACTAGACCTGGCCTGTCTACAAGGCCCTTCAGCTGAACATTGTGGGAAACGACAATGACAGATGGGGGACAAGGACTGTCACTATAGACCTGTTACAGATATGTAACAACCAGATGATAGTCATGTCAATGTTCTAACAGGATAATGTCAGGTCATAATAGACACTTGTCAAAGTGAAGAGCAAAATGGTGCTATTTTTGCTGGGCCAAGGCATTGCCCCTCATGGACAATGTAAATACACCCATTCCAGCACGATACAGACATTACTAGTGTGCTGTGTTTGATTGAGGTGCTTTTGTGTCTATAATAAAGCAGAAATAAAATGATTGTGTGGCAAGACACTGAGGTTATTTTTCCAAGTGGAAAACATAAAATTGGTCAGATTACTTTAGACTCAGTCGTGCAATTCATGTAGCAATTCAATCGGGAGTTCATTCCTGCCCGGTGTGGAAACATTTATCTTCCATCATCATGGGAATGTTGGAAGAGGAAACGGCTGTTGGGCCTATGGACCGGACCAGGCAATCACACATATCATAAAACTTTGATAGGACACCTTGAAAAACACCCTGCCACACATACATTTCTACTTTCCCCACAGCCCAAGCTTGACTGTATCAAAACTAGGGACATCACGGCTTCTTGAAAGGGACATCCCATCGGTGCCTCAGTGTAACAAAAGCTGCAAGCGCTCAGCGCGAGCACACAAGTGATCGACAGGGGAGTAGGGAGGTGGGGGACTAGCTGGCTATTGTTCAGGGGAGAACAAAGATGAATAACTAATACGAGCCTGGTTTAGCTCTTCGAAACACAAGAACCCATATTTAGCCTTAAAAAAAACGATTTCGTTTATCGATATTTATTCACTCAGCTAGGCATCTACAGTAGATTAGATAACCATAAAGTAGCACGCGCGAGCCAATGGGGTTAGCTTGCTTGCTTGTTTGCACCGCTACTAGTATGATCTGTGCGCAAAGACGACGATGTTCACACTTTTAAGATAACATCTCAAAGGGTCAAATGTTATCTTGCATTATCATAACTATCTAACTAGCTAATAAAGAGGGCAATGCTCATATGACGCAGTTTGTTTTAACTGTTAGAACTCTGTGGCATTAAGGGCAAACCATTGCGAAGTATGGCTGATAGCTTATTGGGGCAAAAATGAAAGAGCACGTTAACATGTCAATTAGCTTTGGCTACCTGCGTCAATGTGTAGCGAGCTGAAATGCAATCTGGCGCTAAATCGTTAGCAAGTTGATATTAGTAAACAGGGTAGGTATCTAATGTGCTTGGTCACACTTAGCTTGCTGTCCTGGAAACGTCTCGTGTGAGCTAAAACTGACTACTTCGCATCAAATTAATACTTTAAAGAATATTCCTCAAGACAAATAGATAGGTAAGAAAAAACGTGGTCCACAAACCACGACATGAGCGCAGTAAGCTTGCTAAAGTTAACCACCTATAGTTAGCTAAGCTACCAACAGTGCGCTGTCGTGGTACTGGAGAAGCTAACTAAGCTAACTAACCGTAGCTAACTAAGTTATGTTAGCTAGCTAGCTAATAGCGATAAGCGACAACAACAGTCCCCATTACGTTGGATTCTATAGGTGGAACCAGTCGGTTTTGAAGTGGAACCCGCACACACGTGCAAGACCAGGCACTCGCATCGGTTAGCTAGCTATCTTTTTAGCATTTAGCTCTGGCTAGTTAGCCAGGGTAATGTCAGTTAACAAGGAGCCCAGGCCGAACCGGGATATGGAAGAGCTGTCTCAAGTCCACTCACCGTTGGAGAGGTTGATCAGGGCCGCGTCTTGTGTGGCTTTCACCTCCAGTCGTAGAGGCTGCTGCTCGGAGTGACGCTGTATTTCTCCGTTTGCGTCTCCGATAGAGAGGAGCCGCACGCCGGGAAACACCGACACCGCCATCTTCGATCTGTGGGAAGAGACAGCTCACTGTGGCCTCACATCCAGCGTTGGACGTGCACTCACGACAGGAAACGGGATACACACAGCTCTACTGCCACTCTGTGGCCGAGAGGCAAACTGCTTAGTGCAAATACAGTAGACTGCACTGACTTCTGTTGTCACTGCTGTACACTTTCAGCAAAGACAGTACAGTTAGTTGGACAAAGAGAGAAATAGGGAATCTTGAATAATCATTTGAATTAAATAAAAATGTCAGACTGTCAGCCAGGCTGCGTTTCGTATCCTGGTCTGTTAAATCTGTGTGAATAATATTGGTTCTGATGTGTAACATGTCATGCAGCTAGTACCAAAACCTACAACTTTGGGCAGTGGCTAAATACAGTTTATCTGGCAGACTATTGGCAAATATGCACTGGTATTACTTGAGCAGCATTCTATGTGACAGGGATGAGCAAGTCTGGTCCACGGGGGCCTGAGTGCATGTCTGTTGTCTTTTGTTCTCTCCAAATCAGCATCTGATTTATAAACCAGGTATGGCATCAGTGGATGAATTAAGTGCCAGGCGAAAGAGAAAAGCAGCAGACACTCAGGTCCCTGCAGGACAGGAGTTGCCTACCCCTGATACTCTTGTGTGTTCTGGCCAGTCAGCTTAAGGGGGGCACTCTTAACAAACTCCTTGATAAAACATGAGACTCAAGGCGATGTTGAAGGTGAAATTATACATTTTATTACATTTTTCAGTCAATACATGTCATGGTACCATTCTAAGACAAATACAAACAAAATAAACGTTAAGGCACAAGAGGATGACAGTGTTTTCCACATGTATGAATCCATCCACCAGAGCATTTCAGTGACTAATATTTGTAAAAAGAGGTGCTCTGCTTTCCCCATGCATTATGGACACTGTAGTCCTCAAAGGTTCTCTGTTCACTTTATTATAACGTCAGAGGAATTCAGAGATCAGTCTCTGTCACCATAGTGAAAAGAGCTTGCGTTCCTCCATCTCCTTTCCTGCATGGCCACTGATTTGAAAGGACTTGGTAGGCAAGACTAATAGTACTGTGAACATCTATGTAGGCCTAGTCCTTTCACCTATCAGTGGACAAGTCTGAGGACATTATTGAAGACATGTTTCTGGGTATTGGAACATGTTGAAGGGCTGTTCTCCAGTTTTTAGCAACACTTCATGTTGTAATAAGAACACAGTATGGTTCCTAAACATGACTCATTCTCTGGTGTTGTTTTTCAACTTCTTCAGGTCCTGCAGATTTAGGCCTCAACAGGTCTCGTGTTAAAACCGGGGCATTTAAATTACCAGAGGTTTGGCACATACTAAGGCACATTAGTTTGAAGCAGTACGCAAAGAGTAAAAGGGGTGGGGAACCCGAAAAATGACTTTAAACCATTTAGAATGTGTCCTTACTTTAACGTAGATGCACCAATGGAGTAGCAGTCCCCTTCCACTGAGTGTCCTAAGATCAGGCTTATTTATAATGATGATACACAGCAATTATACTTATCTATAGTGTCAGTACAGTAATCCTAATATTCTTGTTATGATCCTTCATATCATTATTCTGATGTTGACTGAGCAACACCACAAAACCAGCATTGAAACAGATATTTTGCATGACCTGAGTTTGAGATCTCTATATGCCAACACCCATAAGAAACCTCTAACATCTGAGTCACTCTTTTCAAGACATAGTAACACCATTTTCTTTTGAATTAAATGTTGCATCACAGTGGTTTAACTGTCAACTGAGGATCTTAACAGTGTAGTCGAGTGTTTAACACATGAGAATGCGCGCAAAATTTCTGTCAAAAGACTAAATTCTCTTGAGGCTCATGGAGTCACCACACTTTTAGCAGAGAATCATAAATTACACTTATTGAAATGCTTCACAATTTCATCTGACAAAAATCACAGTGACAGTGTTAAGGCGAGCTTGTGTGGAACTTTGCATTGTGTTTGCAACCAACTGAGCACCATTTTGAAAAACAAGCTCTGAGATCAAACTCGGGTGTAATATCTTGTAGTGTGTTGAACATACAGTAGCTTCACAACATTGATACGGTAGGCTATACTCATGTAATGGCACTTGGTCAACCACTTTAAAAGACTCACCAACAACAATATGTAAAACCTAATACAGTTCAATTTCACTTTGAGTAAAATAAAAGTAACAAAAGGTAGAGACTACAGGGAGAGACTGCCATATTTATACTTTGAGGAGGGCTTTCATTCTAATGATCTCAACACACAAAGGACTGCAAATGTTATCCTTATTGAGCTGTAGAACAGAACAGAACACATGTCAAAACTCACTCAGCATAGGGTTAATGCCTGTGATTGTGTTCTGGCCTTGAGGTCTTCAGTGACTGGACGTGGTGGGGAAGGCTGTAGGAGACGCCAGGGGCTTGGAACTGAAAGGCATCCTTGGGGAATGTTCAGACGTGTTTTACAAGCCTCCATCATCACCATCGCCTGCAGTGAGAAAGCATAGAGTCCGATCAGATCACTGGCACAGGAGTTAGATGAGATATGGCTGCTATTGGTTACATTCTCTTTGTAACAATCAAAGCCAGAAGGGTCAAAGGTTAGCAAACAGAGAGAGAAAAGGAGAGTGAGGAACAGGTAGAGGGAAGGTAGAGAAAGAAAGCAGGACAGAAAGAGACAGAGAGAGAGAGAGAGAGAGAGAGAGAGTGTGTGTCCATGCACACATGTGTGTTAGAGAAAGAGACAGAAGAGAGAGATAGAGAGGGAGTTAGTTGAAGCCTACTCTACCACATCAGACTGTCATCTCACCTCAGAAGAGGGCGCAGGACTTGGGGGGTCTGAAGGGGTTGTCGCTGGAGGGCACCCCCATGAGGAGAGGGTCTTTATGGGCGTTCTGCAGGCAGAAGGTCTTCAGGTCCGCTGCTGCCTGGGACACCTGAGAGTAGAAACAGAGACACTGTCAATTCCATTATACTTTAATTCTGTGTCATAAAGGCTACATAAGACTGCAGTAAAGATGACATCTCAATGTCATAGGCATTCATGAGAACGAGTCATCATTGACAGTGACAGCGTTTTCTATAAAGAAGTTCCAAGTAAATTGAGCTCAATCCTGTTCTACTTAGCTTCTACTTGTTTTAACTCAGCTTTTCAAGAGAGACCTGGTCCACGCATCAATAAATAGAGGGGCCAACACTTTCACTCTGCCACAAAACTCCTACTGATACTCAGTTTACTGAACCTAAAGTAATATGCTCCAAGCTCACACTGTGAGAGAAACTGAGCAATGATCAGCTATTTTCCTAATCCTAACCTAGGACTTGACTCAGCAATAGCATAATGATCTGGTACTTTACTAGAGGGTTGTTTCAAGGGGGAAGTCTATAACAGTTGTCATAACATTGTAATAACATTGTCCCCATTAACACAAGATGGCACTTTAGGACCAAGTCACAAATGGGCTATGCATTGAGTTTATTATTTATCTAGTTAGTTGATAATATGATATAAACGTATCTCATAGGCTATAGATAAAATCCTATATTTTTTTCTGCATTCTCATATGCCCTTCAAAGCACAGTATGCTTGAGTGCTACAGGGTGGTTTAAGGTCTGCGGATTAATCTTCTCCTCTAAAAGGAGTAATTTGGCCAACAATCGCACTACTGTCACAGCCACAATCAACAAAGGCCACCACTGTGCTGCAGCATTCGCGGAAACTAACCTACGAGCTGTTTGCTTTCTCCGGACAACACAGCCTACTGCAGGAAATCTTCATATTTCACACGATTAATTTAGAGCACAATTAACAGCACATCGTTAACTTCTAAATATATCTTAAATATATCCATTCAAAACGGCGTTAAACTAACTGAAGAGCTGATGAGTAGCCTAGACTTGCCATAACACCTATGCATACAGCAATACTAGAACCACATTATAATCTTACGTTTTTCTTTCGGTAACATGACAGGTGAAAGGCGGCGCTCGATTGAGCACGTCAATTTACGGGCTACTCCGTTAGTCTACGGGACAGCGCTGCAGTTAGTTACAATTCTGCAAACAGATGGCATAGTTCCAGTGGAACAGCATTTTGTAACAAATAACGCGATGCTTCCCATAAAATAGTCAAACTTTACATAATCTATAGCTTTTCAATAGTTACCAAAGGGCCATGTTGACAAGTCAGCCAGTCACACCAAATGCAGAACAGTTTTTGATCAGTCTTTCTGAATGTAATGTCTTTACCTTGATCCTGCGAACACTCGCCTCTAGGCGAAGTTGTTTTACCACCTTCTGAGCTATAACCAAGTTGCTGCTGTTTGCGCTGTTATTCGACATGTCTGCGAGGTCTGTCCAACGGCCAAGTGAAAGTGTCCGGCTATCACTTGAAAGAACGAGATTTTCTGATGAGGCCGCTGCGACTCAAGTGCTCCCCCTCTCTCTGAAAAAACGCACCGCTCTTTTTGCGCAATGTTCTCCCCACTGCTTTCAGAATGGCCCCTAATTAAAGATGGTTATCAGGAGAGGCACTTATGTGTACATGTAAAAAACAACAGCAACAACCACATAATAATAATAGATCAGTCAGTTAAACAAATTAATGGGCTATTTTCTGAAAATTAAATGTTCCTTTGGGTTTTATATTGTGTCGCCAATAATACACTGGTTTCTAGACCTACAGTAGGCTATGGTGAAGTAAATCAAAGGAAACGTATTTTATTAGAATGGTCTTGGCGCTCTTTTGTATAAAGATATTTTTTTCTAAACAACCCCAGAACCACGAGGATATCATTAGCGAAATACAGTCTCGTCATGTGCTCCTTTTTTAAAATATTTATTTATAGAGACCCCCATCTACAATGTCACGAGTTTTGGCTCTTCAACACCACATTTCTATATTTTAATGACATTTAATTTTAAGCTTTAATCGTCACATTATTATTCAATAGTATAATTATTTATATATCAAGTAGGCTTTTGTATTTTAAAAATAGTCGGTATCTGAAAACTATCAAGGCAACGGTAAGCAATACTGTAGTATTATGTTAGTGGATTTTGCTTGTGCACCATTGCCATCTAGCGCCGTCATATTCGAGGCTGTAAACACAAACTCGTCACATGACAGAGGAATATTGCTCAGCGACTTCAGGAACAGTTCGACGCTCAAATTAGAATTGTTTCCGGTTAAATTGGGGTCAAACAAAGGGGATTGCACATTACAAGACATCACAATGCTTATACGAGTAAGTATTGGAGATAAATGGTGAAAACATATTTTGGAAATGCATCGTTTGTGTTGTAAACTATATAGATTACAATGTGCAAATGTTTATTAGCTGTCTCAGCGGTGCATTCTCGAATCAGATTAATAGAATGCATCATGCACCTGCGACGATTAAAGCTAACTGGCTAGCCACACTTGTGTAACGTGACAAATTGTGTAGCTAACCTAACTCATTCCCATCTCCAGCTAGCTAAATTTAATGACTAATTTTTAAGGAAACCCCTGTCAACATTTTCATAACTGTTAATGTGAAATCATGAGTAACTGTAGCATTTCCTAAAGTGTGTGTAATGTTCAGAGTTGATGTAAGATCATAATACATTTGATAGCTTTGTCTTGAACACACTTCAAGGGGCCAGAGTTGGAAAAAAAATAACCATGCTATCTCTGAATATAACTTTAAAATATCATTATTGAAATAACCTGCCCAACACTTAGGTTAAGATCTTAGAGACAAATGTTAACTTTTTCTCTCTATCCCCCTATTTTAGAGGGTGTTACAATGTGGAGTGACAGCTTTAAAGTCACGCAGGACCATTCACCACAGTGCTCAATGGAGGAGTCCTCTCGTACCTATCGTTGTGGAGCAGACGGTAAGAATTGGAACCCCAACAGAGTTCTATGTAGGACTGCAACATTTCTATGCAACTTGATTCACTCTTAGTTTGGAACGGTTTAGTTAGTGGGTTTCACCTGTCAGTTCCTGGTCCTTGCTATTCTAGCTGCTTTCCAATGTTCAAAGATATTCCTCTTTCTTCCCCTCATTCCTTTTCCTTGTCTTTCTCTTCTTTCCTAGGGTCGAGGAGAGCGTGCGTATGACATCTACTCTCGTCTTCTGAGGGAGAGGATCATCTGTGTAATGGGGCCGGTAAGTCTCGCTGTGTATCACTGTCTGTGTAATGGGGCCGGTAATTCTAGCTGTGTGTCACCGTTTGTGTATCGGGGCCGGTAAGTCTAGTTGTGTGTCACTGTCGGTGTAATAGGGCCAGTAAGTCTGTGTGTGTAGTAGTTTGGGATTCAAAACCTACACCAGGAGACATTGGGTATGTTTACATGCACACTAATAATTGGATATGAAACTGATTATGGCAGTAAAGGTTGCTAGATGGAATCCCCGAGCTGACAAGGTAAAAATCTGTTGTTCTGCCCCCGAACAAGGCAGTTATCCCACTGTTCCTAGGCTGTCATTGTAAATAAGAATTTGTTCTTAAGACTTGCCTAGTTAAATAAAAGGTAAAACAATAAATGTATACAACTTACTCTGCTTATCGGCGCAAGGTCATAATCGAAGTAAGCCCACACCGATTAAAACATCTGGATTTCTGAGTCTGCTGTTGCAGTTAAGATTCATTTGTTAATCTCTCTCCTCTCCCCCTGCCTTTTTTCAGATTGATGACTCTGTGGCCAGTCTGGTTATTGCTCAACTACTCTTTCTGCAGTCAGAGAGCAACAACAAACCCATCCACATGTACATCAACAGTCCTGGTAAGAGAATAGGGGAGGAGAATAGAGGGGGACCTCCCACAAAGAGGAACAGATGGTGGTGCAGGGGATGGTTGGTGGAATAGGGATGGTTACTTTAAAAAGCATGTTTCTTGGAGGGGAAAGAGACCGAGAGAACACAAGTGACATATGGATCAGATGACAGTAATAGGAGATAAAGGGTGCAGTCAGAAACTCTTTTTACCTAGACTTCAAATGAACTTCATTAGGTTAACGTTAAAGCTGAGATCCATGATAGGTGCAACAGGCCCAGGCGCATGTATTATTGTTTTGAGGAAATGAGCATCCAGCATTGTGGTAAAAAAAAAATCGTACATACTTGGTTCTATTGTGCGTGCAATGATGTCAGATGGAAAAAAGTGTTTGTTTGAAGGTAACGTCTTTGTTGTAATATCGCAAATGGACATGGCAGGTTCACCGCTATGGATTCCAGCTTTATGGAGAGATAGAAAAGTCTGGGAGAAGAGGAACATCGATGAACTAAATCCAACAAACATTAATCCTGGTTCACCATGATGTTCCTCTCCTATCCTCTTTTCCCCCTCAGGCGGTGTTGTGACGGCAGGCCTAGCCATCTACGACACCATGCAGTACATCCTCAACCCAATCTCCACGTGGTGTGTGGGCCAGGCGGCCAGCATGGGCAGTCTTCTCCTGGCTTCGGGCACGGCCGGCATGAGGCACTCCCTGCCCAACGCCCGCATCATGGTGCACCAGCCCTCCGGAGGAGCCAGGGTAAGGATGGAAAGGGGTAATGGGACTAGGGAGGCAGCAGGAATAGCTGGGGGGGACAGGTTGAAGTCAGGCAGGTAAGGGGATAAGGGGGAGGGGGGGTTAGAGAACCTGGTACAGGTGTTGGTTGAGCTTGTGTTGCCATCAAAAGCCAGACCTGTGATTGGGCATGTAAATATGAGTTAAGTAATTTGACACCTCAGTTGTCAGTTGCTTTACATAACATCTGTCTTCTTTATCCTGTGTGTTATTAGGGTCAGGCTACAGACATCGCCATTCAGGCTGAGGAGATCATGAAGCTAAAGAAACAGATCAATCAACTCTACGCTAAACACACTGGCCAGCTGTTGACACATATAGGTAAGTAGCTAAGGCATCCAGTCCAGTAGTCTGGCTTTAAGTCGCTGCAGGGTTTTTATTTCAGCTGCTCATAAAGATGAGGCAGAGACTAACACAATATGCACAGAATTTGATTTGGTTGTTTAGCTCTGGGGAAAAGGCATCCAGGGGGGCGGGACGATTTGATTACATTGTTTAGTCTTATTTCAAATACCCGTAGGGCCACACAGACCTGGGTTCAAATGCATGAAATTATACTTGTTTTGTGTTTTCTAATACGTGACAGTACTTAAGTGTATTTCCAAGCACATCCCAATATGCAACAGTAATATTCCAATAAAAAATACTTCAAAATGTCTTAATATTGTCTGATGGAAAATGTACCATAGCCTCTGAGTCACATATGAATTAGTGACTCCTAACTAAATTCAAGCACTATTTCAAGGTGAAGTGATTTGATGATTGAGTCCTTCCTCACTCAAAGCACTTTGTAAGAGTGAACTCACCTCAGCCACCACCAATGTGTCGCACATTTTCACCAAAACTCATAACCATACAATTATTCCCTTCTGTTTTCTTTCTCCCAGAGAGTGTGATGGAGAGAGATCGTTACATGAGCCCCATTGAGGCACAGGACTTTGGGATCATCGACCGAGTGTTGGTGCATCCTCCCCAGGCGGGCCAGGATGACCCAGAGCTAGTCCAGAAGGAGTCCCCTACCGCCATCTGCCCCTCGCCAGCCTCCGCCACCGAGCAGAGCCCCCCCGTGACCAACCCCCCCTCCTCATACAAACCCGAACCCTGACCTCAGACTACTAGGAAGCAGTCCCACACCAATCACAAGCCATCCTCTAACCACCTAAAGGCACTTCTGTAGATCGGAATGGATTGGACAGGTGCAAGCATATGCTGATGTACCCTAAATCCAAATGTATTGGAGTGGATACTAATATGTGAGAAGTTACAGCGTAGCCTACCAGAGGGCAAAGTGGAGGTATTACTATATTGCTTATAACTGTCCAATCCTTTAATTTACAGAAGTGCTCTGGGTGGATAGGGGCTGGTTTGGAACAAAGGACCTGCATTGTATACCTTTGTGCTGGATAAACCTCTGGGAGAGGAGGCAAAATGCAGCAGTATTAGAATATTTACATTTAAGAATGATCATTTTTGACCAATCTCAGATTTGTATTGTCCCCCATAATATGCACACTGTATTTACTACAAACAAAGACTGCAGATCTCTACAGTGAAGGAAACAATATAGCCCCCATTTGTACAAGCCATGACACAATTGTGATGTTGATTTTCATGAACTGGAATAAAATACATTTTCTTTGAGTCACACACCCAACCTGGGCCTGTACTCATAAAGCATCTAAGAGTAGGAGTGTTGATCTAGGATCAGTTCCTCCTGTCCATGCAATCTTATTCATTGTGACAGACAAGGCAAAACGGATTCTAGATCAGCACTCCTACTCTTAATGCTTTACGAATACAGGCTCTGATGTAAAAACGGATTATAATTGTATCAACGTGTGATTTGAGTCTGTAACAAGTAGTGTTTTGATTGCCTCAGTGATGAGATCAAATGAGCTGTTTTCTTTTGCAATATACAGAAGTCAGAAGTTTACATACACCTTAGTTAAGAAGTGTACATACTCAATTAGTATTTGGTAGCATTGCCTTTAAATTGTTTAACTTGGGTCAAATGTTTTGGGTAGCTTCCCACAATAACTTGGGTGAATTTTTGCCCATTCCTCCTGACAGAGCTGGTGTAACTGAGTCAGGTTTGTAGGTCTCCTTGCTCGCACATGCTTTTTCAGTTCTGCCCACAAATTTTCTATAGGATTGATGTCAGGGATTTGTGATGGCCACTCCAATACCTTGACTTTGTTGTCCTTAAGCCATTTTGCCACAACTTTGGAAGTATGCTTGGGGTCATTGTCCATTTGGAAGACACATTTGCGACTAAGCTTTAACTTCCTGATGTCTTGATGTTGCTTCAATATATCCTCATGATGTTTTTGTATTTTTGTTTCATCAGGCCAGAGGACATTTCTCCAAGTGCAGTTGCAAACCGTAGTCTGGCTTTTTTATGGAGGTTTTGGAGCAGTGGCTTCTTCCTGCTGAGCGGCCTTTCAGGTTATGTCGAATATAGGACTTGTTTTACTGTGGATATAGATACTTTTGTACCGGTTTCCTCCAGCATCTTCACAAGGTCTTTTGCTGTTGTTCTGGGATAGATTTGCACTTTTCACACCAAAGGACGTTCATCTCTAGGAGACAGAACGCATCTCCTTCCTGAGCGGTATGACAGCTGCGTGGTACCATGGTGTTTATACTTGCGTACTATTGTTTGTACAGATGAACGTGGTACCTTCCGCCATTTGGAAATTGCTCCCAAGGATGCACCAGACTTGTGGAAGTCTACAATTGTTTGAGGTCTCGGCTGATTTCTTTTGATTTTCCCATGCTGTCAAACAAAGAAGAACTGAGTTTGAAGGTAGGCCTTGAAATACATCCACAGGTACACCTCCAATTGACTCAAATTATGTCAATTAGTCTATCAAGCTTCTAAAGCCATGACATAATTTTCTGGAATTTTCCAAGCTGTTTAAAGGCACACTCAACTTTGTGTATGTAAACTTCTGACCCACTGGAATTGTGATAGTGTGTCAGTGAAATAATCTGTAAACACCTTTTTGGAAAAATGACTTGAGTCATGCACAAAGTAGATGCCCTAACCGACTTGCCAAAACTATAGTTTGTTAACAATATTTTTTGGAGTGGTTGAAAAACAAGTTTTAACGACTCCAACCCGAGTGTATGTAAACTTCTGACTTCAACTGTACATGCGACTTGTGTAAGCCTAGAGTGCCTCACTGTCAGTGACTAGGGGGATTTTGGAGATAAAGCCTCTCTTGTAAGAGTGAGTTTTAATCAAGTCATGATGGAAATGTTTAAAGAGTGGGATTTTGTCTCAATGATATTGAAAAGTTTGTCAGTCACCTTACATTCAAAAAGTTAGAGTAAAGCACTTGTTGCAATGACTTGCAAAGAAAAGCAACATGCTGGGATGAGGGAGAATGGGGCAATAACAGTACAATTGACACTTAAAGTATAAGCCAACAAATATATTCATGTAAAGTAAGGTTTTATTAGTTAATGTCTTCTGAACAAAACTTTTAAAATCAAAAACTTCCACCACCTAATATGTCACACAGAGTCTAACAAAACCCAGTAAAATTGTTACATAAGACCGTTCTGTGAACTATACTAACCCCATGGTGAACAATGGGGGTCTTGTGCAACAGTGCTAAAAACCCTTTACCTCTCCAGACCCTGGTAGCCAGTGCATTTCAAAATCTGGGGAAACATTTCAATATAGTGGCTTCCACTCATCTATTCTGATCTGATCTGATGGGTCAAAGCAAGACGAGTGGATGAAGCAGGTTTAGACCATTGTGATGTAGCAGTGAACACAGAACTGAAACCACACCCTGGGTGGATTGCAATAGCGGCTCTCCTTCCCTTCAGCTGCAAAGATTTGAAAGAACAGGACAGGTGAAAGCCATTGGCATCTAAAAATTACTTTCACCTTTCTTCAGTTTTCCATTTCATGGTAAAGGAGAGGAGACAAGGGAAGGAAGCCAATCAAGACTTGAGATGCAGCCTGTGTCCCTCCCTTGAATAACCTGGTTAAACCAGAACCACAGGTAGCACCTCTTTCCCCCTTTCTCACAGCTCTTTTCTGCTGACTCAATGGCCCTATACAAGTACAGCCTTCTTTTCAAGTACTCAAACCAAACAGGCCCACTGAAACTGACTTGTGACAAACAGTTAATGGAGAGGGCACACTGCAGCACACAAGCCAAGCAATCCACAGGTTGTGTTAGCAAAAAGGAGTAACCCTATACAACAACTCTGTCACTTCCATTTCAAAATCTGGGGTTTGTAAGTTGGCCTGCTGGCTGTTTAGAAGCAGTAATCTAACATGCTCTGCTGCCGCTACTTCCTCCTTGACATGGAGGGGGAAACGTTGTGTTGTACACTAAAGATATGGTGGGCCTGTTCAAACTATGCATTCCATGCCTCAAGTGCAATTTCATGTTATTTTTTCAGGAGGGGTGTTAGGCTAACATGCAGCTATCATGTTGTACACAGAAAACATGATCGACATGTTCCTACAAACTTTGTCTGTTGTAACGGTACATCAAACACACGTACGATATACAGGCAGTCAAAATAGCAATTATTTTCTCATTGCAAACATTGGCTAGTTCTTTTTTCAGCAACTCTTGCTACGATATGGCAGCATAACTATGACAATTATAATCAAATATAATTAACAAAAATGTGTGAAATATTTCCATTCGCACAAAAAGCTTATTGCTCTCAAATTGTGCACAAATTTGTTTACATCCCTGTTAGTTAACATTTATCCTTTGCCAAGATAATCCATCTGACAGCTGATTAAACAGCATGATCATTACACAGGTGCACCTTGTGCTGGGGACAATAAAAGGCCACTAAATGTGCAGTTGTAATCACAACACATTGCCACAGATGTCTCAAGTTGAGTGAGCGTGCAATTGACATGCTGACTGCAGGAATGTCCACCAGAGCGGTTGCCAGAAAATGTAATGTTAATTTATTTACCATAAACCACCTCCAACGTAATTTTAGAGAATTTGGCAGTACATCCAACCGGCCTCACAACCGCACGTGCAACCAGCCCAGGACTGGACAGCCGATTAACTGCAGAGTATTTGGCATAATAAAGCCCTTTGTGGGTAAAAACTCATTCTGATGGGCTGGGCCTGGCTCCCATGTAGGTGGGAATATGCCCTCCAGTCATGTGAAATCCAGAGATTAAGGTTTAAGGAATTTATTTAAATTGACCGATTTCCTTATATGAACTGTAAATCAGTAAAATTGTAAAATAATGTACGTGTATATTTTTGTTCAGTATAGTAGGCAGTAGTTGACAAACGATGCAAGAGATAATAGCACACGTGCACCACAGAATGAACTCGCCCATTGTCAGACTGAGGTTACCTGTCCGGATTCACACGCTCGGCTGCCTAGAGGTGGAACCCCTACTCATGCTGTACTTGCATGATCATTGAAAAGCGAAATAGCAGTTAGTAGGGCCTGTGTGTGGGAAAACACAGAGAGTTCCTATGCAAAACTCTAAGTGGGGAGTTGCATTATTTTTCCAGGAACTTTACTATTGTACTTCTCCTGTATTCTCCTACAGTACTACTACAATATGACAGTAACTATGAAGATTAGCCTAATCAGGGGTACTCAAGTACTATTTGAGAAGGTCCAGTCACACACACATTTCCGAAATGGTCCAGATGGATAATGTCATTTATCGATGTAGTAACAAACCCCCACCTCACAACCCATGCGACCTCAATCTGTTCACACCCATCTTGAAAATGTTGCAGTTTTATAGCTAATTTCCTGCAATTCTACACATTTTGTATGGGGCAAATATTATTTTTTGCCTTTTTGTATAGCAAATATTCTGCAATTCTATGCATTCTTTCATGTCCTGTGTGTTTATATGATACCAGGGATCGAAGCCCGACCGATCCGGTCCACTAGTTGAGTATGGGTGGGCCTACATCACACAAAACGCTGATAGTTTAATGAGTCCTGCTTGTGCAACTAAAATATCTGTTACAACCGAGAAGGTTGTTTAGCCTTCAAAAAATATTTTGGGGAATGTTCGATCAATTTACAGCAGTTATTTTATTTCAGCTGTTCAGAAACAAGGCAGAGATCATCATCATCATAGTCCAGAAGGGGTGAGTAAAGAGAGAAACGTAAAGGAAGGGGAGTGTGAGCAGCAGTTATGTAGTGTGCGTAAAATAACATGTGCAGAATGTGACTCGGATTCTTAGTGGACAGGGCAGGCAACCTATACACAGCCAAGGCCCCCCAAAAAAGAAAGCAAGCCTGCTAGGCAGTGCAGATAGCACTGCCCCACATGGCGTTGGTAGCTAATTTGAATATCCAAGTGTTTGTGCATCTCATTGGCTGAGCTGGCATGTCAGCGCTTTTTTCTTTATTTTTTAACCAGAGTACACCCAACCACTATTTCCAATCAGGCCACAGAGATAAGCTGTTTTTAACATCCTTAATCTTTTTACATTTTAGGTAAATTATTTAATAGAAATCTGGAACACTGGACAGATACTTTAAAAGGCCCAGTGCAGTAAAAAAAACGGTTTTATACATTCCACACTATGATGTTGGAATAATACTGTGAAAAATGATAATATCCTTTTAGTGTAAGAGCAGTTTATAAAGACTGCCTGAAATTTCAGCCCATTTAGGTGGGAAGGGACTCTTGGAATGCCTGGTGACAACTCCAGGCGGTAAATGAGTTAATAGACCAATAAAAGATCCAAACCTCTGCCAACAGCTAGTTTTCCCCTCCCCGCTCAGACAACTCCCAGGCAGTCCTAGCTAAATTCTTTCTTGACAAATTGCTCTTTGCTAAGAAGATGTTACTTGTTGGCCATTTTAATTGAAATCAATCACAGTAAGGTACTTAATTGTTACCCCAAAAATGATTTGACATTGAGATAAAAACGGCTGCATTGGACCTTTAAGAAAAGCCCATCAGCTTTGGAAGTACAGTCAGGCACGCACCGGGTGCCACTCTCACATGACTGAGCAGCCTCCCCAGCTGTTCTTTTTGAAGGTGGTGGCCCAGCGCAACCAGCCCAGGTTGTAGTCGCTGTAGGGCGGGTAGCGCAGGACGTTGACCCTCTCCAGCAACCAGCTCCGGTTCATACAGCCCCGCCTGTGGCTGAATGTCTCAAAGCCCCAGCGGCCGTGGTAGCTACCCATCCCACTGGCACCTGGAGGGTAGAGGAAGATGACAGGGCACCATGATCAGATCCATGTCTAGTGCTTTTCTTCTGATAATGACTACTTTATTTACGTTGTCAGATACACACTTACCTACTCCCCCAAAGGGCAGGCCTGGCAAGGCCATGTGTACTATACCATCATTGCCGCAGAAACCACCACTATTGGTGTTGTTCAACACTGTGGTCACCACCTGACAGAGAGAGGGGAGGAATGTGCATTTCTTCCATAAGAGTGGAGCCACAGTGAAGGCAGAGGCAGCCATAGAACTACATAATTTTACACTATAGCTCTGTGGAGGACACCACCATGACTATAACATAAGAAAATAGATATGAGAAGAAACATCTATGTGCTGTAATGTAGGTCATGGTCTTACCGAGGTCTCGTCAGAGAAGACGTAGAGGGCCAGGGGTTTCTCTTGCCGGTTGATGTAGTCTATGCCCTCCTCCAGAGACTCTATGGTTAGGATGGGCAGGATGGGGCCAAAGATCTCCTCCTGCATTAGAGCATCAGACTCCTGCACGTCCACCAACACTGTGGGAGCTAGAAACACCACTTGATCAGCAAGAATTTGCTTCTACAGTGCCTTGCGAAAGTATTCGGCCCCCTTGAACTTTGCGACCTTTTGCCACATTTCAGGCTTCAAACATAAAGATATAAAACTGTATTTTTTTGTGAAGAATCAACAACAAGTGGGACACAATCATGAAGTGGAACGACATTTATTGGATATTTCAAACTTTTTAAACAAATCAAAAACTGAAAAATTGGGCGTGCAAAATTATTCAGCCCCCTTAAGTTAATACTTTGTAGCGCCACCTTTTGCTGCGATTACAGCTGTAAGTCGCTTGGGGTATGTCTATCAGTTTTGCACATCGAGAGACTGAAATTTTCTCCCATTCCTCCTCGCAAAACAGCTCGAGCTCAGTGAGGTTGGATGGAGAGCATTTGAACAGCAGTTTTCAGTTCTTTCCACAGATTCTCGATTGGATTCAGGTCTGGACTTTGACCTGGCCATTCTAACACCTGGATATGTTTATTTTTGAACCATTCCATTGTAGATTTTGCTTTATGCTTTGGATCATTGTCTTGTTGGAAGACAAATCTCCGTCCCAGTCTCAGGTCTTTTGCAGACTCCATCAGGTTTTCTTCCAGAATGGTCCTGTATTTGGCTCCATCCATCTTCCCATCAATTTTAACCATCTTCCCTGTCCCTGCTGAAGAAAAGCAGGCCCAAACCATGATGCTGCCACCACCATGTTTGACAGTGGGGATGGTGTGTTCAGGGTGATGAGCTGTGTTGCTTTTACGCCAAACATAACATTTTGCATTGTTGCCAAAAAGTTCAATTTTGGTTTCATCTGACCAGAGAACCTTCTTCCACATGTTTGGTGTGTCTCCCAGGTGGCTTGTGGCAAACTTTAAACAACACTTTTTATGGATATCTTTAAGAAATGGCTTTCTTCTTGCCACTCTTCCATAAAGGCCAGATTTGTGCAATATACGACTGATTGTTGTCCTATGGACAGAGTCTCCCACCTCAGCTGTAGATCTCTGCAGTTCATCCAGAGTGATCATGGGCCTCTTGGCTACATCTCTGATCAGTCTTCTCCTTGTATGAGCTGAAAGTTTAGAGGGACGGCCAGGTCTTGGTAGATTTGCAGTGGTCTGATACTCCTTCCATTTCAATATTATCGCTTGCACAGTGCTCCTTGGGATGTTTAAAGCTTGGGAAATCTTTTTGTATCCAAATCCGGCTTTAAACTTCTTCACAACAGTATCTCGGACCTGCCTGGTGTGTTCCTTGTTCTTCATGATGCTCTCTGCGCTTTTAACGGACCTCTGAGACTATCACAGTGCAGGTGCATTTATACGGAGACTTGATTACACACAGGTGGATTGTATTCATCATCATGAGTCATTTAGGTCAACATTGGATCATTCAGAGATCCTCACTGAACTTCTGGAGAGAGTTTGCTGCACTGAAAGTAAAGGGGCTGAATAATTTTGCACGCCCAATTTTTCAGTTTTTGATTTGTTAAAAAAGTTTGAAATATCCAATAAATGTCGTTCCACTTCATGATTGTGTCCCACTTGTTGTTGATTCTTCACAAAAAAATACAGTTTTATATCTTTATGTTTGAAGCCTGAAATGTGGCAAAAGGTTGCAAAGTTCAAGGGGGCCGAATACTTTCGCAAGGCACTGTATATGCCTGATTAGTTACTCATATTTGAAATTAAAGCCACTTTAACAGCAAGGCTACCACCTCAACCTATTTCAACTTGCATTCACACCCACAAGGTGGCAGCAGTATACAAACCAAACTCAACACCACTGCCTGCATCTCATCGTCCTTTCCTGTACCCCCCTAAACTCACCAATATACCTGTCCTCCTCACGGCTCTCCCCTCCGATCACCACCTTCCCCTTGGACTTCTCTAGCATGTCCATCAGGCGTCTCCAGTGGCGTGGGGTGACTATGCGCCCCATGTCCAGACTCACTCCGGGGTCCGGCCCATAGAAGGTCCGCAGGGTCTCCCGGAGAGCGGGCAGTAGGGCGTCCCGGGTCTGGGTTGTGCAGAGGACGTAGTCAGGTGCCACACAGCTCTGGCCAGTGTTGAAGAACTTGGACCAGCACAGGCGCTTGGCGGCCTTATGGATGTCGATATGGCCGTAGATGAAGCAGGGGCTCTTGCCACCCAGCTCCAGGGTGACGGGGGTCAGGTGAGGCGCCGCCGCTAGCAGGATGGAGCGGGCCACCACCTGGGAACCTGGGGAGGAGATGGGGAAGGGTGAAGGGAAAGGAAGAGGAGAAGGAGTGTGCAAGAGTGTGCGATAGAGGTGATATGGCAGAGGTGAGATAAAAGGGGCATAAGGCCGAAATTTTAAAACACAAAACATACTAAAAAGAGGGATTGAGCTAATACATATTATTGGTCTAAGGAGTCCTCTCTGTTAGGCGTTTACCTGTGTAGAAGATGTGATCAAATTTATTCTTCAGCAATGACTTGGTGTCCTCTGCTCCACCACATAGTACTGCATAGCAGTCCTACAATAGTCAGATGGCAAAACTCAAAACATTAAAAACAAACAATAAGTGGGCAGGTATAGAGTAAATATGGCACTGTTGTCCTTCATTCCATCGATGATCCACAACAGGTAACAGAAGCAGGGGGAAATTAAAGCACATATAGGTGTGTGTGTGTACTACCTGAGACAGGTATTTGGGGATGAGTTCTGCCAGGAGTTGCTCGGTGGCCTGACAGATCTCTGACGGCTTCAGAATGGCACAGTTTCCTGGTTCACGACATCATGGAATAAATATGTCATCGTCACAAAATCAAACCTAATCAACAATGAAATGCTAACAGAGTCAGCATTCACTTTACACATACATTACTGATAAGGCAACATTGGTGGTGGATGTAAAATGCTTTGAGCTACTGTTAAAACGCTATAAATCCAATCCATTACTATTAACAAAGCCTCTAGGTATACAAAGGCATGATAGATGTGTACCTGCAGCAATTGCAGCAACCAAAGGTAAGAGAATAAGATGTAGAGGGTAGTTCCACGCCCCGATGATTAAAACTACCCCCAAGGGTTCCCTGCGTATGAAACAGTCATCCATCCTAGTGGCCTAGAACAAGATGGAGAGAGGAAAGTAGATGGTTGGACAATTATTACATAAGTCAGTAAAATAATATTCCAATTGTGTGTGTTTACATGTTGAGCCATAGTAAAAGGTGGTAGAGTCAAACAGTTGACAGTGAATGTTGATGGAATCTGTACCAGATTCTTGCCAATGTTGTATTCCGGCTGCATCCAGGTCCTGAGGTTTTCCATGGCGAAGTACAGGTCATTCAGGGTTATCTGAATCTCTGACAGGACCGACTCAAACTTGGGCTGAAGGGGGAGAGAGAGGGGAGAAGGTGAAATGATCGAGGGAGAGAGGGAACAGGACAACGAAAGATCCAAGGTGAAGAAAAAGGGACAGGGAAAGAGGATGGGGTGAAAGAGAGCGGTGACAGAGGAAATAATGAGAGGGGAGAGGGAGGCAGAGGACATGCAGAGTGTACGGCAGTCTGCGCGTGTCTGAGTGTACGGCAGTCTGCGCGTGTCTGAGTGTACGGCAGTCTGCGCGTGTCTGAGTGTACGGCACGGCAGTCTGCGCGTGTCTGAGTGTACGGCACGGCAGTCTGCACGTGTCTGAGTGTACGGCACGGCAGTCTGCGCGTGTCTGAGTGTACGGCACGGCAGTCTGCGCGTGTCTGAGTGTACGGCACGGCAGTCTGCGCGTGTCTGAGTGTACGGCACGGCAGTCTGCGCGTGTCTGAGTGTACGGCACGGCAGTCTGCGCGTGTCTGAGTGTATAGCAGTCTGCGCGTGTCTGAGTGTATGCTAGTACCTTATGGAGGTCCTTGTGGAGAGCATCTTGTATCAGCTGCTCGTTTTCTTCGACCAGGGAGAGAAGGTTCTGGAGCTGGGTCATACGGAACTGCTCTGGAAAGGTCACACCTGACCGGAATGTAGCCCTCAACCTGTCAATCACCTCGCTCTGGCTGGCCATCTCTGTCCACCCAACAGACAGACACAAAGTGAGTTAGCGGATAATGTCACCTGGTAAAACAGGATTGAGACACCACACAACCAAAATAACCAGTGATGAGAGAAGAGCCTGGCTATTGGACATTCACTTTGCCAATAGCAATATAGAGTTGTAAATTCCAGATATCAATGGCTGCTGGTCTTGGCCATTGTCTGACTAAACTTCAGTGATCTTTTAAAAACGCCCACATGAAGTAGCCTTGAACACTGTTTTATATTTTCAGTCAAGATACATTTGTTGCGCATTGAGAACACATGATGAATCCAGGGGTGTATTCATTATATTTTAACAGAAACCTTTTACCATTTAAGAACGGAACGGGAGGGACCTAGAAAAGTGTCCAATAGAAATTCTCGTTTTCGTTGCAAAATAGGTGTAATGAATAGGCCTACACCCAGGGCACGGCTTCATCTTTAGAACCACCTGGCTCAGGTCAAGTGTAGAAAATGCAAAAAGGCAGGCTAAGAAGGTAAGATGACAAAATATGCGGTCCGTTATATGGGCTATAAAAAGGTGAAAATCAGACCTTGATGCAAGTTATTCACGGTTTGTTGCTCACAGCTGTGTTACGGGTAATTTGAATGAACGCGGCAAAACCTTCAATAATTATGTGAACGCGTGGGCGGGATGTCAATAGTGACAGGCATGGATGATGCAACTTTAACATTTTAAACTAGAGTACCAAATTGTTACACATTAAAACAGTTTACGTCGGAAACCCTCTTTGTTAGGAAACTGTACAAGCTGCACTCTTTTCAGGATGGATGAAGTTGTGAAGTCCTACCTGAATTTTCCCGTAAATAGATGCTGATGATGAATAAAAATAAACTGAAGCCTAACAAAATGTTAGTCGGAATTTGAGGAAATTAAAAAGTTAAAACGCACCTGATTCTGCCCGAAGGTAGCCTAAATGGTCGTATGTTGCCCTTTCGAGCCACTCTTTAGACCGGTCTCTGAATTCAGATAAATCACATTCTAACTTGCCGGTGGCTTTGACTTGTTATGGGAACCCGAAGAAAGTGGCGCATTTCCGGGTGCTAGTGGTTTTCCTACCAACGCGGCTAGTTAATCTGGAAAGCAGAATATACTTTTGGTAGAACTTGAAAAACAAGCCTGTAAACCTGTCTGGGGCTGAAGAAAAACATGGGTATCCATAGACTAAAGGCCCTTCAAATTAAACTCTGGACCTAAAGCCAGTTTTCGCTGCTTAGTTTCTTATTCTATCCCCTCTAATCAGGGAATGATTATGATCAGGGACAACAGGTAGGATAAATTAATTATTAGGTACAACAAAAAACAGCAGTAGGTTAATCCAGACCTCATTGGGTAATATTTGAATATCCCTGGTATCAAATCCCTGGAATCAAATTCAGGTTCAAGTGGGCAGACTGTTTTAGTTGCCATACACTAGCCTACTGAATATAATGCATTGAGTATATTTATGTATAGACCATTATCTTGCAAGCAGTATTATTTAATTGTATGAATAGGAGATGTATACTCAAGAAAATATATAAATGTAACATGCATCAATTTCAAACATTTTACTGAGTTACAGTTCATAGAAGGAAATCATTTAATCGAAATGAATTCATTAGACCCTAATCTATGGATTTCACACGACTGGGCAGGGGTGCAGCCATGGATGGGCCTGGGAGGGCATAAACCCACCCACTGGGGAGCCAGGCCCAGCCAATCAAGAATGAGTTTTTCCCCACAAAAGGGCTTTATTACAGACAGTTATACTGTCAGCACCCCCTCTACCCCTCCTCAGATAATCCCGCAGGCGAAGAAGCCGGATGTGGAGCTCATGGGCTGGCGTGGTTACACAAAGTCTGCGGTTGTCAGGCCGGTTGGATGTTCTGATAAGTTCTCAAAAATGACGTTTGAGGCGTCGTATGGTAGAGAAATTAACATCCAATTCTCTGGCAACAGTTATGTTGGACATTCCTGCACTGTATGCCAATTGCACACTCCCTCAACTTGAGATCTGTGACATTGTGTTGTGTGACAAAACTGTACATTTTAGAGTGGTCTTTTATTGCCCCAGCACAAGGTCCACCTGTGTAACGATGATGCTGTTCAATCAGCTTCTTGATATGCCACACCTGTCAGGTGGATTGATTATCTTGGCAAAGGAGAAATGCTCACTAACAGGGATGGAAACAAACATTTTTGAGAAATAAGCTTGTTGTGTGTATCAAACATTTTTGGGATCTTTTATTTCAGCTCATGAAACACGGGACCAACACTTTACATGTTGAGTTTATATTTTTATTCAGTAGTAGATATCTTGAAGTAAACACACACGCCGGTCCTTCTCTCCTTTTCTCAGGTGTCTGTTTCTCTCACACCCCACCCATCTCTCTTCCCCTTTGTGACCCTCACAGCTGTGTGGCACCACGCTTGGTGAACTCCAGTCTGTCACCTGGGTGTTTCAGGGTCCCAGTTTAGCATCTCTGATGATTCAGATAGACAGTTTAAGTAGTCCAGAGACTGCAGGGACTGTTCCTATACACTTTCATGATCTAATTCTCACTACATTGTTTCAGCTGAGGAGAAACTGCCTTTTTGCATAAGCCAGCTGGTGGCTGGTAACCATACAATGTTTCAACCACATGAACACAATTTTAATTTGATTTGACTAAATGGTGAGAATGATCAAATAATGAGAATTTAATCGCAATTTAATTTATATTATAGACCTTGTTCACAGCAGTAGTACTTCAATTATTTAATATTGTCAGTCATTCACTGCCACTCATCACACATTATCATTGTTTGTGTTGGTAATGTATATAACAAAACTTTTCAAGAATTGCATAAAACAATGAGTTCTTAACCAAAATAACAAATTGCTCTTTGTGGTTTCTTATAGCTGTTCCCGGGCACCTCCCCCTAAATACTTTAGTGTATCTTGCTAACTGAACTTGTTTATAGGGGAGAGAGTTTAAGAATGTGTTTTTATCAGGCGTATCTATTAAAATGAGCATTGGGCACAGTAGTTCAAAGCTACCCAAGCATGACTTCTAACCCAGGATGCACCTGCACTCTGGTAAAGGCATTTCCCTGATATAGCATCTTGATTAACCCTAAAAAGGACCAATATATCATTGTGAAAGTGCAGTAACACGTTTAAAAACAACACACTACAGTGATGTATTGCAGATGTGGGAGAAAATGTCAAATTATGATTTGAAAAAGTCATTGAGTGACGTTTAGCCATGTATTGGTTTGGTGACAGTTGCTGATCATTGGACATTGAAACAACGGGAACACATTTCAGGGTACAGTACTTCAGGATGTGAATGGTTAATTTTTTAAAATTAACTTGTTTTGTGTGTTATTTTAAAAAATACATTTGTAAGGTTTTTTCTGACTTTATTGAACAGATAGAGAGAAAGGATGACAGTTATGAAAGATCGAGGTTGTGCCAAAGGGCAGTAGGCCAGATTCAAAACTATGCCTTGAACGTATAAGACAACATACCACAATTTCTTATTGTTGTGAGAAATATCAAAATGTAATATGATTTATTATCATTTATTTAATTACTCTTCTAAATACATGAATAAAGGTTTGAATGAGAGATGTGAAAAAACACAGCTGTGGCTGGAGCCTGCAACTTACTTTACTGTATAAACATTACAGAACATGTTTGCTGATTGACAGTGATCGTTGATGTCTGGCTTTGTCTTAGAATTGATTGTCTTGAAAGCCTGTCACATGCAAAAAAAGGGTTATCACCCAACCATGATTGTCATGTAAGTTCTGTCTCCCAAGTCCTTCTGTGATGTTTCCTACCATGTGTGAATTGTCTTCCATCCTGAAAAGATGACAGGCAAACTACACCTCCTGGTCTTGCTGGGCCTCTGTAGTATGTACTCAATAATCTAGCAATTCATTGGAACAAGGTATTTTACGTATAGAGATAATTATAACATCCATTGATTTAACATATTAGTGATTTATTGTCTTCCTTCTCTTTTCTCTATTAGATATATGGTCAGAGTCTAGAGGACATTCCCTCCAGTCCAGTCCTGAAAAAGCCTGCAGAACCTCTCAGCCTCTCCTGTAAGGGATCTGGCTTTACCTTTAGTAGCTACAACATGGCCTGGATACGTCAACCTGTAGGAAGAGCACTTGAATGGATAGGCATTATATGAAGTGATGCTGGTGGAACTGTATATACAAAAAGTGTTGAAGGACGGATAGAAGTCACCAGAGACAATTCTAACAGCATGTTGTATCTGAAGCTGTCTGGTCTGAGAGCAGAGGACTCAGCTGTCTATTATTGTGCAAGAGAGGCACAGTGGTGTGAGTGGAGGATCTGTACAAACGCCCCTTAGAGAATCTAACTGGTAGCATAGTCAAGAGAGGGCAGAAGAGCATCAGTACAGCACAGTCAACAGACGGCAGTAGAGCATCAGTACAGCACAGTCAACAGAGAGCAGTAGAGCATCAGTACAGCACAGTCAACAGACGGCAGTAGAGCATCAGTACAGCACAGTCAACAGAGAGCAGTAGAGCATCAGTACAGCACAGTCAACAGAGGGCAGTAGAGCACAGTCAACAGAGGGCAGTAGAGCATCAGTACAGCACAGTCAAGAGGGCAGTAGAGCATCAGTACAGCACAGTCAGAGGGCAGTAGAGCATCAGTACAGCACAGTCAGCAGAGGGCAGAAGAGCATCAGTACAGCACAGTCAGCAGAGGGCAGAAGAGCATCAGTACAGCACAGTCAGCAGAGGGCAGAAGAGCATCAGTACAGCACAGTCAGCAGAGGGCAGAAGAGCATCAGTACAGCACAGTCAGCAGAGGGCAGAAGAGCTTCAGTACAGCACAGTCAGCAGAGGGCAGAAGAGCATCAGTACAGCACAGTCAGCAGAGGGCAGAAGAGCATCAGTACAGCACAGTCAGCAGAGGGCAGAAGAGCATCAGTACAGCACAGTCAGCAGAGGGCAGAAGAGCATCAGTACAGCACAGTCAGCAGAGGGCAGAAGAGCATCAGTACAGCACAGTCAGCAGAGGGCAGAAGAGCATCAGTACAGCACAGTCAGCAGAGGGCAGAAGAGCATCAGTACAGCACAGTCAAAAGAGGGCAGTAGAGCATCAATTTCCTGAGAACTAAAGCAACCAGTAAACCATCACCTGAACTACTATTAACATGAGCATTGTGCTATAGGCAAGAGTAGAAAGTTAGAAGTTAGAAAAATGTATGAAAGTTTCACTCCACAATATATACTGATACATTGTTTGACATTACAAAATGCAGATTTAAGAACCACAATGTGGACCATTCAGAGTTTTGAGACATTGTAGGTAATCATATACAAACATAGTACAGTATGTAATTTGGTATCAGCTATAATACATTATAAAACGGGTTGTTTGGATCCTGAATGCTCATTGGACAAGCAGCGTTCCAAGCCGTGCTGACAGTTCCATCTGAAAATGTTCCATCTGAAAATGATCACTGCACCTCCATAACAATATCATGTTCATGTTGCTGTCCTAATCATCTCTTATATTTATCTCAACTCGCACAATATTTCCCCTAGTTTCTAGCCCAACATTTAGTTTGGTATAGCGGGGGTTAATAGAAGCCTTCCTGTCTGCCTATCAGACCTCTGAAGATTTCTTTCACTTTTGAAATGTAAATTCCCCTGTAGAGAGAATGCATCAACCAATGGTTGTGTGCCACGTCATCGACTGTGTCATCGACAGTCGATGAGTCGATGAGATCCTATTAAATCACTAGTTCCTAATTCTATATAGATTTCTATAACATACAATGTGTTTAGCTGATAGGTAAAATACCTATCCAGGTTCTGTAATATTCGACAGGCATCAGCAACGCCTGGGCTATCACTTCGGGCTGAACAACGTCAGTAACCTGTGACTGTATTCAGCACATAACACGGCCTCTTGTACCTTACTGCTTAATTACATCATCTATACACATGTATGCAGAAACAAAACCAAGTACAGGCTATGTGAGGTGTTGAATCTCATTAAACTGTTTTCATTCATGACAGAAAGTATACATGTAAAAGGGCCTCTTTTAGTTTATTATTGATTTTTCTTAACTGCCTCATTGGAAACATGTCCTTTGAAAACTACTATACTGTTTTTGTCACCCATGACCTTAATGGAAACACTTTTCAATACATTCTTTCCTTGGGAAATGGATGTCTCTACAGTATATACCATTTAAATGAACCCACAATTAAATGAAATCATGAAGGTTATCAATATTTAGAAAATCATCATGTTCCCCACAGTTCCTCCAGTCCTTCAGTCAGTTATGTGTTTGAGCTATGACCTCCTGGTGAGGTCATGTGATAACGGACAACTCCTGGCCCTACCTATGAGCCCTACATTGACCACTGACCTCATTCATCAGCCCCTCCTCCATGACATCATGATGTAAATCCAGATCCCTCAGAGTTCATATTTACTTCTGTTCTCCTGCTGACTTGTTGTCTTGTGTGGAGCAGCTGAGTTCATATCTCCACCCTCAGTATGACAGGAAAACTCTCCCTCCTAGTGCTCTCTCTCTGTCTGCCCTGTCAGTTCTACTGTACTTAATCAGCTGATCTTAGTGAAATTCGTGAACATGGACAATGGATTTTTTAAAACACTCTTATCTTGCCTTCAATTTTCTGTTTTCCTTTTTTTCTCTAGCATTTCATTTTCTTTCTCTCTCTCCATCTGGTTTCAATGGCCGGAGTCGGGAGTCCATTCCCTCCAGTTAAGTCGAGAAAAAGCCTGGAGAAACTCAGTCTCTCCTGTAAGGGATCTGGGTAAACTTTTAGTAGCTACACCCAGGTTGGATAAGACAAACTGCAAGGAAAGCATTGGAATGGATAGGTTACTCTGGATTAGGCCTAGGTAACCATGAACTTTTAGCATTTTTACCTAGGCCTGGAAATGCCTAACGATAATTCCAACAGCATTATGACTCTGAAGCTTTCTGTTCTGAGAACAGAGGACTGCTGTGTATTACTGTGTAAGAGAGACAGTGGTGTGAGTGTGTGGAGTGTCTGTACAAAATGTCTCAGACAATCTAACTGGCAGCAGAGTCAACAGAGGGCAGTAGAGCATCAGTACAACAGAGTCAACAGAGGGCAGTAGAGCATCAGTACAACAGAGTCAACAGAGGGCAGGCAGTAAGAGCATCAGTACAACAGAGTCAACCGAGGGCAGTAGAGCATCAGTACAACAGAGTCAACAGAGGGCAGTAGAGCATCAGTACAACAGAGTCAACAGAGGGCAGTAGAGCATCAGTACAACAGAGTCAACAGAGGGCAGTAAGAGCATCAGTACAACAGAGTCAACAGAGGGCAGTAGAGCATCAGTACAACAGAGTCAACAGAGGGCAGTAGAGCATCAGTACAACAGAGTCAACAGAAGGCAGTAGAGCATCAGTACAACAGAGTCAACAGAGGGCAGTAGAGCATCAGTACAACAGAGTCAACAGAGGGCAGTAGAGCATCAGTACAACAGAGTCAACAGAGGGCAGTAGAGCATCAGTACAACAGAGTCAGAGGGCAGTAGAGCATCAGTACAACAGAGTCAACAGAGGGCAGTAGAGCATCAGTACAACAGAGTCAACAGAGGGCAGTAGAGCATCAGTACAACAGAGTCAACAGAGCATCAGTACAACAGGGTCAACAGAGGGCAGTAGAGCATCAGTACAACAGAGTCAACAGAGGGCAGTAGAGCATCAGTACAACAGAGTCAACAGAGCATCAGTACAACAGGGTCAACAGAGGGCAGTAGAGCATCAGTACAGCAGAGTCAACAGAAGGCAGTAGAGCATCAGTACAACAGTCAACAGAGCATCAGTACAACAGGGTCAACAGAGGGCAGTAGAGCATCAGTACAACAGAGTCAACAGAGGGCAGTAGAGCATCAGTACAACAGAGTCAACAGAGGGCAGTAGAGCATCAGTACAACAGAGTCAACAGAGGGCAGTAGAGCATCAGTACAACAGAGTCAACAGAGTCAACAGAGGGCAGTAGAGCATCAGTACAGCAGAGTCAACAGAAGGCAGTAGAGCATCAGTACAACAGAGTCAACAGAGGGCAGTAGAGCATCAGTACAACAGAGTCAACAGAAGGCAGTAGAGCATCAGTACAACAGAGTCAACAGAGGGCAGTAGAGCATCAGTACAACAGAGTCAACAGAGGGCAGTAGAGCATCAGTACAACAGAGTCAACAGAAAGCAGTAGAGCATCAGTACAACAGAGTCAACAGAGGGCAGTAGAGCATCAGTACAACAGTCAACAGAGGGCAGTAGAGCATCAGAACAACAGAGTCAACCGAGGGCAGTAGAGCATCAGTACAACAGAGTCAACAGAAGGCAGTAGAGCATCAGTACAACAGAGTCAACAGAAGGCAGTAGAGCATCAGTACAACAGAGTCAACAGAGGGCAGTAGAGCATCAGTACATCAGAGTCAGAGGGCAGTAGAGCATCAGTACCGCAGAGTCAACAGAGGGCAGTAGAGCATCAGTACAACAGAGTCAACAGAAGGCAGTAGAGCATCAGTACAACAGAGTCAACAGAAGGCAGTAGAGCATCAGTACAACAGTCAACAGAGCATCAGTACAACAGGGTCAACAGAGGGCAGTAGAGCATCAGTACAGCAGAGTCAACAGAAGGCAGTAGAGCATCAGTACAACAGTCAACAGAGCATCACTACAACAGGGTCAACAGTGGGCAGTTGAGCATCAGTACAACAGAGTCAACAGAAGGCAGTAGAGCATCAGTACAACAGAGTCAACAGAAGGCAGTAGAGCATCAGTACAACAGAGTCAGAGGGCAGTAGAGCATCAGTACAACAGAGTCAACAGAGGACAGTAGAGCATCAGTACAACAGAGTCAACAGAGCATCAGTACAACAGGGTCAACAGAAGGCAGTAGAGCATCAGTACAACAGAGTCAACAGAGCATCAGTACAACAGAGTCAACAGAGGGCAGTAGAGCATCAGTACAACAGAGTCAACAGAGGGCAGTAGAGCATCAGTACAACAGAGTCAACAGAGGGCAGTAAGAGCATCAGTACAACAGAGTCAACAGAGGGCAGTAGAGCATCAGTACAACAGAGTCAACAGAGGGCAGTAGAGCATCAGTACAACAGAGTCAACAGAAGGCAGTAGAGCATCAGTACAACAGAGTCAACAGAGGGCAGTAGAGCATCAGTACAACAGAGTCAACAGAGGGCAGTAGAGCATCAGTACAACAGAGTCAACAGAGGGCAGTAGAGCATCAGTACAACAGAGTCAGAGGGCAGTAGAGCATCAGTACAACAGAGTCAACAGAGGGCAGTAGAGCATCAGTACAACAGAGTCAACAGAGGGCAGTAGAGCATCAGTACAACAGAGTCAACAGAGCATCAGTACAACAGGGTCAACAGAGGGCAGTAGAGCATCAGTACAACAGAGTCAACAGAGGGCAGTAGAGCATCAGTACAACAGTCAACAGAGCATCAGTACAACAGGGTCAACAGAGGGCAGTAGAGCATCAGTACAGCAGAGTCAACAGAAGGCAGTAGAGCATCAGTACAACAGTCAACAGAGCATCAGTACAACAGGGTCAACAGAGGGCAGTAGAGCATCAGTACAACAGAGTCAACAGAGGGCAGTAGAGCATCAGTACAACAGAGTCAACAGAGGGCAGTAGAGCATCAGTACAACAGAGTCAACAGAGGGCAGTAGAGCATCAGTACAACAGAGTCAACAGAGTCAACAGAGGGCAGTAGAGCATCAGTACAGCAGAGTCAACAGAGGGCAGTAGAGCATCAGTACAGCAGAGTCAACAGAAGGCAGTAGAGCATCAGTACAACAGAGTCAACAGAGGGCAGTAGAGCATCAGTACAACAGAGTCAACAGAAGGCAGTAGAGCATCAGTACAACAGAGTCAACAGAGGGCAGTAGAGCATCAGTACAACAGAGTCAACAGAGGGCAGTAGAGCATCAGTACAACAGAGTCAACAGAAAGCAGTAGAGCATCAGTACAACAGAGTCAACAGAGGGCAGTAGAGCATCAGTACAACAGTCAACAGAGGGCAGTAGAGCATCAGAACAACAGAGTCAACCGAGGGCAGTAGAGCATCAGTACAACAGAGTCAACAGAAGGCAGTAGAGCATCAGTACAACAGAGTCAACAGAAGGCAGTAGAGCATCAGTACAACAGAGTCAACAGAGGGCAGTAGAGCATCAGTACATCAGAGTCAGAGGGCAGTAGAGCATCAGTACCGCAGAGTCAACAGAGGGCAGTAGAGCATCAGTACAACAGAGTCAACAGAAGGCAGTAGAGCATCAGTACAACAGAGTCAACAGAAGGCAGTAGAGCATCAGTACAACAGTCAACAGAGCATCAGTACAACAGGGTCAACAGAGGGCAGTAGAGCATCAGTACAGCAGAGTCAACAGAAGGCAGTAGAGCATCAGTACAACAGTCAACAGAGCATCACTACAACAGGGTCAACAGTGGGCAGTTGAGCATCAGTACAACAGAGTCAACAGAAGGCAGTAGAGCATCAGTACAACAGAGTCAACAGAAGGCAGTAGAGCATCAGTACAACAGAGTCAGAGGGCAGTAGAGCATCAGTACAACAGAGTCAACAGAGGACAGTAGAGCATCAGTACAACAGAGTCAACAGAGCATCAGTACAACAGGGTCAACAGAAGGCAGTAGAGCATCAGTACAACAGAGTCAACAGAGCATCAGTACAACAGGGTCAACAGAGGGCAGTAGAGCATCAGTACAACAGAGTCAACAGAAGGCAGTAGAGCATCAGTACAACAGAGTCAACAGAAGGCAGTAGAGCATCAGTACAACAGAGTCAACAGAGGGCAGTAGAGCATCAGTACAACAGAGTCAACAGAGGGCAGTAGAGCATCAGTACAACAGAGTCAACAGAGGGCAGTAGAGCATCAGTACAGCAGAGTCAACAGAAGGCAGTAGAGCATCAGTACAACAGAGTCAACAGAGGGCAGTAGAGCATCAGTACAACAGAGTCAACAGAAGGCAGTAGAGCATCAGTACAACAGAGTCAACAGAGCATCAGTACAACAGGGTCAACAGAGGGCAGTAGAGCATCAGTACAACAGAGTCAACAGAGGGCAGTAGAGCATCAGTACAACAGAGTCAACAGAAGGCAGTAGAGCATCAGTACAACATAGTCAACAGAGGGCAGTAGAGTATCAGTACAACAGAGTCAACAGAAGGCAGTAGAGCATCAGTACAACAGAGTCAACAGAAGGCAGTAGAGCATCAGTACAACAGAGTCAACAGAGGGCAGTAGAGCATCAGTACAACAGAGTCAACAGAGGACAGTAGAGCATCAGTACAACAGAGTCAACAGAGCATCAGTACAACAGGGTCAACAGAGGGCAGTAGAGCATCAGTACAACAGAGTCAACAGAGGGCAGTAGAGCATCAGTACAACAGAGTCAACAGAAGGCAGTAGAGCATCAGTACAACAGAGTCAACAGAGGGCAGTAGAGCATCAGTACAGCAGAGTCAACAGAAGGCAGTAGAGCATCAGTACAACAGAGTCAACAGAGGGCAGTAGAGCATCAGTACAACAGAGTCAACAGAAGGCAGTAGAGCATCAGTACAACAGAGTCAACAGAGCATCAGTACAACAGGGTCAACAGAGGGCAGTAGAGCATCAGTACAACATAGTCAACAGAGGGAAGTAGAGCATCAGTACAACAGAGTCAACAGAAGGCAGTAGAGCATCAGTACAACAGAGTCAACAGAAGGCAGTAGAGCATCAGTACAACAGAGTCAACAGAGGGCAGTAGAGCATCAGTACAACAGAGTCAACAGAGGGCAGTAGAGCATCAGTACAACAGAGTCAACAGAGCATCAGTACAACAGGGTCAACAGAGGGCAGTAGAGCATCAGTACAACAGAGTCAACAGAGGGCAGTAGAGCATCAGTACAACAGAGTCAACAGAAAGCAGTAGAGCATCAGTACAACAGAGTCAACAGAGGGCAGTAGAGCATCAGTACAACAGAGTCAACAGAGGGCAGTAGAGCATCAGAACAACAGAGTCAACAGAGGGCAGTAGAGCATCAGTACAACAGAGTCAACAGAGGGCAGTAGAGCATCAGTACAACAGAGTCAACAGAGGGCAGTAGAGCATCAGTACAACAGAGTCAACAGAAGGCAGTAGAGCATCAGTACAACAGTGTCAGAGGGCAGTAGAGCATCAGTACAACAGAGTCAACAGAGGGCAGTAGAGCATCAGTACAACAGAGTCAACAGAGGGCAGTAGAGCATCAGTACAACAGAGTCAACAGAGGGCAGTAGAGCATCAGTACAACAGAGTCAACAGAGCATCAGTACAACAGGGTCAACAGAGGGCAGTAGAGCATCAGTACAACAGAGTCAACAGAGGGCAGTAGAGCATCAGTACAACAGAGTCAACAGAGGGCAGTAGAGCATCAGTACAACAGAGTCAACAGAGGACAGTAGAGCATCAGTACAACAGAGTCAACAGAGCATCAGTACAACAGGGTCAACAGAAGGCAGTAGAGCATCAGTACAACAGAGTCAACAGAGCATCAGTACAACAGGGTCAACAGAGGGCAGTAGAGCATCAGAACAACAGAGTCAACAGAGGGCAGTAGAGCATCAGTACAACAGAGTCAACAGAGGGCAGTAGAGCATCAGTACAACAGAGTCAATAGAGGGCAGTAGAGCATCAGTACAACAGAGTCAACAGAAGGCAGTAGAGCATCAGTACAACAGTGTCAGAGGGCAGTAGAGCATCAGTACAACAGAGTCAACAGAGGGCAGTAGAGCATCAGTACAACAGAGTCAACAGAGGGCAGAAGAGCATCAGTACAACAGAGTCAACAGAGGGCAGTAGAGCATCAGTACAACAGAGTCAACAGAGCATCAGTACAACAGGGTCAACAGAGGGCAGTAGAGCATCAGTACAACAGTCAACAGAGGGCAGTAGAGCATCAGTACAACAGAGTCAACAGAGGGCAGTAGAGCATCAGTACAACAGAGTCAACAGAGGACAGTAGAGCATCAGTACAACAGAGTCAACAGAGCATCAGTACAACAGGGTCAACAGAAGGCAGTAGAGCATCAGTACAACAGAGTCAACAGAGCATCAGTACAACAGGGTCAACAGAGGGCAGTAGAGCATCAGTACAACAGAGTCAACAGAAGGCAGTAGAGCATCAGTACAACAGAGTCAACAGAGCATCAGTACAACAGGGTCAACAGAGGGCAGTAGAGCATCAGTACAACAGAGTCAACAGAGGGCAGTAGAGCATCAGTACAACAGAGTCAACAGAAGGCAGTAGAGCATCAGTACAACATAGTCAACAGAGGGCAGTAGAGTATCAGTACAACAGAGTCAACAGAAGGCAGTAGAGCATCAGTACAACAGAGTCAACAGAAGGCAGTAGAGCATCAGTACAACAGTCAACAGAGCATCAGTACAACAGGGTCAACAGAGGGCAGTAGAGCATCAGTACAACAGAGTCAACAGAAGGCAGTAGAGCATCAGTACAACAGAGTCAACAGAGCATCAGTACAACAGGGTCAACAGAGGGCAGTAGAGCATCAGTACAACATAGTCAACAGAGGGAAGTAGAGCATCAGTACAACAGAGTCAACTGAAGGCAGTAGAGCATCAGTACAACAGAGTCAACAGAAGGCAGTAGAGCATCAGTACAACAGAGTCAACAGAGGGCAGTAGAGCATCAGTACAACAGAGTCAGAGGGCAGTAGAGCATCAGTACAACAGAGTCAACAGAGGGCAGTAGAGCATCAGTACAACAGAGTCAACAGAGGGCAGTAGAGCATCAGTACAACAGAGTCAACAGAGGGCAGTAGAGCATCAGTACAACAGAGTCAACAGAGCATCAGTACAACAGGGTCAACAGAGGGCAGTAGAGCATCAGTACAACAGAGTCAACAGAGGGCAGTAGAGCATCAGTACAACAGAGTCAACAGAGGGCAGTAGAGCATCAGTACAACAGAGTCAACAGAAGGCAGTAGAGCATCAGTACAACAGAGTCAACAGAGCATCAGTACAACAGGGTCAACAGAGGGCAGTAGAGCATCAGAACAACAGAGTCAACAGAGGGCAGTAGAGCATCAGTACAACAGAGTCAACAGAGGGCAGTAGAGCATCAGTACAACAGAGTCAACAGAAGGCAGTAGAGCATCAGTACAACAGTGTCAGAGGGCAGTAGAGCATCAGTACAACAGAGTCAACAGAGGGCAGTAGAGCATCAGTACAACAGAGTCAACAGAGGGCAGTAGAGCATCAGTACAACAGAGTCAACAGAGGGCAGTAGAGCATCAGTACAACAGAGTCAACAGAGCATCAGTACAACAGGGTCAACAGAGGGCAGTAGAGCATCAGTACAACAGAGTCAACAGAGGGCAGTAGAGCATCAGTACAACAGAGTCAACAGAGGGCAGTAGAGCATCAGTACAACAGAGTCAACAGAAGGCAGTAGAGCATCAGTACAACAGAGTCAACAGAAGGCAGTAGAGCATCAGTACAACAGAGTCAACAGAGGGCAGTAGAGCATCAGTACAACAGAGTCAACAGAGGGCAGTAGAGCATCAGTACCGCAGAGTCAACAGAGGGCAGTAGAGCATCAGTACAACAGAGTCAACAGAGGGCAGTAGAGCATCAGTACAACAGAGTCAACAGAGGGCAGTAGAGCATCAGTACAACAGAGTCAACAGAGGGCAGTAGAGCATCAGTACAACAGAGTCAACAGAGCATCAGTACAACAGGGTCAACAGAGGGCAGTAGAGCATCAGTACAGCAGGGTCAACAGAGGGCAGTAGAGCATCAGTACAGCAGAGTCAACAGAAGGCAGTAGAGCATCAGTACAACAGTCAACAGAGCATCAGTACAACAGGATCAACAGAGGGCAGTAGAGCATCAGTACAACAGAGTCAACAGAAGGCAGTAGAGCATCAGTACAACAGATTCAACAGAGCATCAGTACAACAGGGTCAACAGAAGGCAGTAGAGCATCAGTACAACAGAGTCAACAGAGCATCAGTACAACAGGGTCAACAGAAGGCAGTAGAGCATCACTACAACAGAGTCAACAGAAGGCAGTAGAGCATCAGTACAACAGAGTCAACAGAGCATCAGTACAACAGCGTCAACAGAGGGCAGTAGAGCATCAGTACAACAGAGTCAACAGAGGGCAGTAGAGCATCAGTACAACAGAGTCAACAGAAGGCAGTAGAGCATCAGTAAAACAGAGTCAGAGGGCAGTAGAGCATCAGTACAACAGAGTCAACAGAGGGCAGTAGAGCATCAGTACAACAGAGTCAACAGAGGGCAGTAGAGCATCAGTACAACAGAGTCAACAGAGGGCAGTAGAGCATCAGTACAACAGAGTCAACAGAGCATCAGTACAACAGGGTCAACAGAGGGCAGTAGAGCATCAGTACAACAGAGTCAACAGAGGGCAGTAGAGCATCAGTACAACAGAGTCAACAGAGGGCAGTAAGAGCATCAGTACAACAGAGTCAACAGAGGGCAGTAGAGCATCAGTACAACAGAGTCAACAGAGGGCAGTAGAGCATCAGTACAACAGAGTCAACAGAAGGCAGTAGAGCATCAGTACAACAGAGTCAACAGAAGGCAGTAGAGCATCAGTACAACAGAGTCAACAGAGGGCAGTAGAGCATCAGTACCGCAGAGTCAACAGAGGGCAGTAGAGCATCAGTACAACAGAGTCAACAGAAGGCAGTAGAGCATCAGTACAACAGAGTCAACAGAGGGCATTAGAGCATCAGTACAACAGAGTCAACAGAGGGCAGTAGAGCATCAGTACAACAGAGTCAACAGAGCATCAGTACAACAGGGTCAACAGAGGGCGGTAGAGCATCAGTACAGCAGGGTCAACAGAGGGCAGTAGAGCATCAGTACAGCAGAGTCAACAGAAGGCAGTAGAGCATCAGTACAACAGTCAACAGAGCATCAGTACAACAGGATCAACAGAGGGCAGTAGAGCATCAGTACAACAGAGTCAACAGAAGGCAGTAGAGCATCAGTACAACAGAGTCAACAGAGCATCAGTACAACAGGGTCAACAGAAGGCAGTAGAGCATCAGTACAACAGAGTCAACAGAAGGCAGTAGAGCATCAGTACAACAGAGTCAACAGAGGGCAGTAGAGCATCAGTACAACAGAGTCAACAGAGCATCAGTACAACAGCGTCAACAGAGGGCAGTAGAGCATCAGTACAACATAGTCAACAGAGGGCAGTAGAGCATCAGTACAACAGAGTCAACAGAGGGCAGTAGAGCATCAGTACAACAGAGTCAACAGAGGGCAGTAGAGCATCAGTACAACAGAGTCAACAGAAGGCAGTAGAGCATCAGTACAACAGAGTCAACAGAGGGCAGTAGAGCATCAGTACAACAGAGTCAACAGAGGGCAGTAGAGCATCAGTACAACAGAGTCAACAGAGGGCAGTAGAGCATCAGTACAACAGAGTCAACAGAGCATCAGTACAACAGGGTCAACAGAGGGCAGTAGAGCATCAGTACAACAGAGTCAACAGAGGGCAGTAGAGCATCAGTACAACAGAGTCAACAGAGCATCAGTACAACAGGGTCAACAGAGGGCAGTAGAGCATCAGTACAACAGAGTCAACAGAGGGCAGTAGAGCATCAGTACAACAGAGTCAACAGAGGGCAGTAGAGCATCAGTACAACAGAGTCAACAGAAGGCAGTAGAGCATCAGTACAACAGAGTCAACAGAGGGCAGTAGAGCATCAGTACAACAGAGTCAACAGAGGGCAGTAGAGCATCAGTACAGCAGAGTCAACAGAAGGCAGTAGAGCATCAGTACAACAGAGTCAACAGAGGGCAGTAGAGCATCAGTACAACAGAGTCAACAGAGGGCAGTAGAGCATCAGTACAACAGAGTCAACAGAAGGCAGTAGAGCATCAGTACAACAGAGTCAACAGAGCATCAGTACAACAGGGTCAACAGAGGGCAGTAGAGCATCAGTACAACAGAGTCAACAGAAGGCAGTAGAGCATCAGTACAACAGAGTCAACAGAGGGCAGTAGAGCATCAGTACAACAGAGTCAACAGAGGGCAGTAGAGCATCAGTACAACAGAGTCAGAGGGCAGTAGAGCATCAGTACAACAGAGTCAACAGAAGGCAGTAGAGCATCAGTACAACAGAGTCAACAGAGGGCAGTAGAGCATCAGTACAACAGAGTCAACAGAGGGCAGTAGAGCATCAGTACAACAGAGTCAACAGAAGGCAGTAGAGCATCAGTACAACAGAGTCAACAGAGCATCAGTACAACAGGGTCAACAGAGGGCAGTAGAGCATCAGTACAACAGAGTCAACAGAGGGCAGTAGAGCATCAGTACAACAGAGTCAACAGAGCATCAGTACAACAGGGTCAACAGAGGGCAGTAGAGCATCAGTACAACAGAGTCAACAGAGCATCAGTACAACAGGGTCAACAGAGGGCAGTAGAGCATCAGTACAACAGAGTCAACAGAGGGCAGTAGAGCATCAGTACAACAGAGTTAACAGAGGGCAGTAGAGCATCAGTACAACAGAGTCAACAGAAGGCAGTAGAGCATCAGTACAACAGAGTCAACAGAGGGCAGTAGAGCATCAGTACAACAGAGTCAACAGAGGGCAGTAGAGCATCAGTACAGCAGAGTCAACAGAAGGCAGTAGAGCATCAGTACAACAGAGTCAACAGAGGGCAGTAGAGCATCAGTACAACAGAGTCAACAGAGCATCAGTACAACAGGGTCAACAGAGGGCAGTAGAGCATCAGTACAACAGAGTCAACAGAAGGCAGTAGAGCATCAGTACAACAGAGTCAACAGAGCATCAGTACAACAGGGTCAACAGAGGGCAGTAGAGCATCAGTACAGCAGAGTCAACAGAAGGCAGTAGAGCATCAGTACAACAGAGTCAACAGAGGGCAGTAGAGCATCAGTACAACAGAGTCAACAGAAGGCAGTAGAGCATCAGTACAACAGAGTCAACAGAGGGCAGTAGAGCATCAGTACAACAGAGTCAACAGAGGGCAGTAGAGCATCAGTACAACAGAGTCAACAGAAGGCAGTAGAGCATCAGTACAACAGAGTCAACAGAGCATCAGTACAACAGGGTCAACAGAGGGCAGTAGAGCATCAGTACAACAGTCAACAGAGGGCAGTAGAGCATCAGTACAACAGAGTCAACAGAGCATCAGTACAACAGGGTCAACAGAGGGCAGTAGAGCATCAGTACAACAGAGTCAACAGAGGGCAGTAGAGCATCAGTACAACAGAGTCAACAGAGCATCAGTACAACAGGGTCAACAGAGGGCAGTAGAGCATCAGTACAACAGAGTCAACAGAGGGCAGTAGAGCATCAGTACAACAGAGTCAACAGAGGGCAGTAGAGCATCAGTACAACAGAGTCAACAGAAGGCAGTAGAGCATCAGTACAACAGAGTCAACAGAGGGCAGTAGAGCATCAGTACAACAGAGTCAGAGGGCAGTAGAGCATCAGTACAGCAGAGTCAACAGAAGGCAGTAGAGCATCAGTACAACAGAGTCAACAGAGGGCAGTAGAGCATCAGTACAACAGAGTCAACAGAGGGCAGTAGAGCATCAGTACAACAGAGTCAACAGAAGGCAGTAGAGCATCAGTACAACAGAGTCAACAGAGCATTAGTACAACAGGGTCAACAGAGGGCAGTAGAGCATCAGTACAACAGAGTCAACAGAAGGCAGTAGAGCATCAGTACAACAGAGTCAACAGAGCATCAGTACAACAGGGTCAACAGAGGGCAGTAGAGCATCAGTACAACAGAGTCAACAGAGGGCAGTAGAGCATCAGTACAACAGAGTCAACAGAGGGCAGTAGAGCATCAGTACAACAGAGTCAACAGAAGGCAGTAGAGCATCAGTACAACAGAGTCAACAGAGGGCAGTAGAGCATCAGTACAACAGAGTCAACAGAGGGCAGTAGAGCATCAGTACAACAGAGTCAACAGAAGGCAGTAGAGCATCAGTACAACAGAGTCAACAGAGCATCAGTACAACAGGGTCAACAGAGGGCAGTAGAGCATCAGTACAACAGAGTCAACAGAGGGCAGTAGAGCATCAGTACAACAGAGTCAACAGAGCATCAGTACAACAGGGTCAACAGAGGGCAGTAGAGCATCAGTACAACAGAGTCAACAGAGCATCAGTACAACAGGGTCAACAGAGGGCAGTAGAGCATCAGTACAACAGAGTCAACAGAGGGCAGTAGAGCATCAGTACAACAGAGTCAACAGAGGGCAGTAGAGCATCAGTACAACAGAGTCAACAGAAGGCAGTAGAGCATCAGTACAACAGAGTCAACAGAGGGCAGTAGAGCATCAGTACAACAGAGTCAACAGAGGGCAGTAGAGCATCAGTACAGCAGAGTCAACAGAAGGCAGTAGAGCATCAGTACAACAGAGTCAACAGAGGGCAGTAGAGCATCAGTACAACAGAGTCAACAGAAGGCAGTAGAGCATCAGTACAACAGAGTCAACAGAGCATCAGTACAACAGGGTCAACAGAGGGCAGTAGAGCATCAGTACAACAGAGTCAACAGAAGGCAGTAGAGCATCAGTACAACAGAGTCAACAGAGCATCAGTACAACAGGGTCAACAGAGGGCAGTAGAGCATCAGTACAGCAGAGTCAACAGAAGGCAGTAGAGCATCAGTACAACAGAGTCAACAGAGGGCAGTAGAGCATCAGTACAACAGAGTCAACAGAAGGCAGTAGAGCATCAGTACAACAGAGTCAACAGAGCATCAGTACAACAGGGTCAACAGAGGGCAGTAGAGCATCAGTACAACATAGTCAACAGAGGGAAGTAGAGCATCAGTACAACAGAGTCAACTGAAGGCAGTAGAGCATCAGTACAACAGAGTCAACAGAAGGCAGTAGAGCATCAGTACAACAGAGTCAACAGAGGTCAGTAGAGCATCAGTACAACAGAGTCAACAGAAGGCAGTAGAGCATCAGTACAACAGAGTCAACAGAGCATCAGTACAACAGGGTCAACAGAGGGCAGTAGAGCATCAGTACAACAGAGTCAACAGAGGGCAGTAGAGCATCAGTACAACAGAGTCAACAGAGGGCAGTAGAGCATCAGAACAACAGAGTCAACAGAGGGCAGTAGAGCATCAGTACAACAGAGTCAACAGAGGGCAGTAGAGCATCAGAACAACAGAGTCAGAGGGCAGTAGAGCATCAGTACAACAGAGTCAACAGAGGGCAGTAGAGCATCAGTACAACAGAGTCAACAGAAGGCAGTAGAGCATCAGTACAAAAGAGTCAACAGAGCATCAGTACAACAGGGTCAACAGAGGGCAGTAGAGCATCAGTACAACAGAGTCAACAGAGGGCAGTAGAGCATCAGTACAACAGAGTCAACAGAGGGCAGTAGAGCATCAGTACAACAGAGTCAACAGAGGGCAGTAGAGCATCAGAACAACAGAGTCAACAGAGGGCAGTAGAGCATCAGTACAACAGAGTCAACAGAGGGCAGTAGAGCATCAGTACAACAGAGTCAACAGAGGGCAGTAGAGCATCAGTACAACAGAGTCAACAGAAGGCAGTAGAGCATCAGTACAACAGAGTCAGAGGACAGTAGAGCATCAGTACAACAGAGTCAACAGAGGGCAGTAGAGCATCAGTACAACAGAGTCAACAGAGGGCAGTAGAGCATCAGTACAACAGAGTCAACAGAGGGCAGTAGAGCATCAGTACAACAGAGTCAACAGAGGGCAGTAGAGCATCAGTACAACAGAGTCAACAGAGGGCAGTAGAGCATCAGTACAACAGAGTCAACAGAGCATCAGTACAACAGGGTCAACAGAGGGCAGTAGAGCATCAGTACAACAGAGTCAACAGAGGGCAGTAGAGCATCAGTACAACAGAGTCAACAGAGGGCAGTAAGAGCATCAGTACAACAGAGTCAACAGAGGGCAGTAGAGCATCAGTACAACAGAGTCAACAGAGGGCAGTAGAGCATCAGTACAACAGAGTCAACAGAGGGCAGTAGAGCATCAGTACCGCAGAGTCAACAGAGGGCAGTAGAGCATCAGTACAACAGAGTCAACAGAAGGCAGTAGAGCATCAGTACAACAGAGTCAACAGAGGGCATTAGAGCATCAGTACAACAGAGTCAACAGAGGGCAGTAGAGCATCAGTACAACAGAGTCAACAGAGCATCAGTACAACAGGGTCAACAGAGGGCGGTAGAGCATCAGTACAGCAGGGTCAACAGAGGGCAGTAGAGCATCAGTACAGCAGAGTCAACAGAAGGCAGTAGAGCATCAGTACAACAGTCAACAGAGCATCAGTACAACAGGATCAACAGAGGGCAGTAGAGCATCAGTACAACAGAGTCAACAGAAGGCAGTAGAGCATCAGTACAACAGAGTCAACAGAGCATCAGTACAACAGGGTCAACAGAAGGCAGTAGAGCATCAGTACAACAGAGTCAACAGAAGGCAGTAGAGCATCAGTACAACAGAGTCAACAGAGGGCAGTAGAGCATCAGTACAACAGAGTCAACAGAGGGCAGTAGAGCATCAGTACAACAGAGTCAACAGAGCATCAGTACAACAGCGTCAACAGAGGGCAGTAGAGCATCAGTACAACAGAGTCAACAGAGGGCAGTAGAGCATCAGTACAACAGAGTCAACAGAAGGCAGTAGAGCATCAGTACAACAGAGTCAACAGAGGGCAGTAGAGCATCAGTACAACAGAGTCAACAGAGGGCAGTAGAGCATCAGTACAACAGAGTCAACAGAGGGCAGTAGAGCATCAGTACAACAGGGTCAACAGAGGGCAGTAGAGCATCAGTACAACAGAGTCAACAGAGGGCAGTAGAGCATCAGTACAACAGAGTCAACAGAGGGCAGTAGAGCATCAGAACAACAGAGTCAACAGAGGGCAGTAGAGCATCAGTACAACAGAGTCAACAGAGGGCAGTAGAGCATCAGAACAACAGAGTCAGAGGGCAGTAGAGCATCAGTACAACAGAGTCAACAGAGGGCAGTAGAGCATCAGTACAACAGAGTCAACAGAGGGCAGTAGAGCATCAGTACAACAGAGTCAACAGAGCATCAGTACAACAGGGTCAACAGAGGGCAGTAGAGCATCAGTACAACAGAGTCAACAGAGGGCAGTAGAGCATCAGTACAACAGAGTCAACAGAGGGCAGTAGAGCATCAGTACAACAGAGTCAACAGAGGGCAGTAGAGCATCAGTACAACAGAGTCAACAGAGGGCAGTAGAGCATCAGAACAACAGAGTCAACAGAGGGCAGTAGAGCATCAGTACAACAGAGTCAACAGAGGGCAGTAGAGCATCAGTACAACAGAGTCAACAGAGGGCAGTAGAGCATCAGTACAACAGAGTCAACAGAAGGCAGTAGAGCATCAGTACAACAGAGTCAACAGAGGGCAGTAGAGCATCAGTACAACAGAGTCAACAGAGCATCAGTACAACAGGGTCAACAGAGGGCAGTAGAGCATCAGTACAACAGAGTCAACAGAGGGCAGTAGAGCATCAGTACAACAGAGTCAACAGAGGGCAGTAAGAGCATCAGTACAACAGAGTCAACAGAGGGCAGTAGAGCATCAGTACCACAGAGTCAACAGAGGGCAGTAGAGCATCAGTACAACAGAGTCAACAGAAGGCAGTAGAGCATCAGTACAACAGAGTCAACAGAGGGCAGTAGAGCATCAGTACAACAGAGTCAACAGAGGGCAGTAGAGCATCAGTACTGCAGAGTCAACAGAGGGCAGTAGAGCATCAGTACAACAGAGTCAACAGAAGGCAGTAGAGCATCAGTACAACAGAGTCAACAGAGGGCATTAGAGCATCAGTACAACAGAGTCAACAGAGGGCAGTAGAGCATCAGTACAACAGAGTCAACAGAGCATCAGTACAACAGGGTCAACAGAGGGCAGTAGAGCATCAGTACAACAGAGTCAACAGAGGGCAGTAGAGCATCAGTACAACAGAGTCAACAGAGGGCAGTAAGAGCATCAGTACAACAGAGTCAACAGAGGGCAGTAGAGCATCAGTACAACAGAGTCAACAGAGGGCAGTAGAGCATCAGTACAACAGAGTCAACAGAAGGCAGTAGAGCATCAGTACAACAGAGTCAACAGAAGGCAGTAGAGCATCAGTACAACAGAGTCAACAGAGGGCAGTAGAGCATCAGTACCGCAGAGTCAACAGAGGGCAGTAGAGCATCAGTACAACAGAGTCAACAGAAGGCAGTAGAGCATCAGTACAACAGAGTCAACAGAGGGCATTAGAGCATCAGTACAACAGAGTCAACAGAGGGCAGTAGAGCATCAGTACAACAGAGTCAACAGAGCATCAGTACAACAGGGTCAACAGAGGGCGGTAGAGCATCAGTACAGCAGGGTCAACAGAGGGCAGTAGAGCATCAGTACAGCAGAGTCAACAGAGGGCAGTAGAGCATCAGTACAACAGAGTCAACAGAGGGCAGTAAGAGCATCAGTACAACAGAGTCAACAGAGGGCAGTAGAGCATCAGTACAACAGAGTCAACAGAGGGCAGTAGAGCATCAGTACAACAGAGTCAACAGAAGGCAGTAGAGCATCAGTACAACAGAGTCAACAGAAGGCAGTAGAGCATCAGTACAACAGAGTCAACAGAGGGCAGTAGAGCATCAGTACCGCAGAGTCAACAGAGGGCAGTAGAGCATCAGTACAACAGAGTCAACAGAAGGCAGTAGAGCATCAGTACAACAGAGTCAACAGAGGGCATTAGAGCATCAGTACAACAGAGTCAACAGAGGGCAGTAGAGCATCAGTACAACAGTCAACAGAGCATCAGTACAACAGGGTCAACAGAGGGCGGTAGAGCATCAGTACAGCAGGGTCAACAGAGGGCAGTAGAGCATCAGTACAGCAGAGTCAACAGAAGGCAGTAGAGCATCAGTACAACAGTCAACAGAGCATCAGTACAACAGGATCAACAGAGGGCAGTAGAGCATCAGTACAACAGAGTCAACAGAAGGCAGTAGAGCATCAGTACAACAGAGTCAACAGAGCATCAGTACAACAGGGTCAACAGAAGGCAGTAGAGCATCAGTACAACAGAGTCAACAGAAGGCAGTAGAGCATCAGTACAACAGAGTCAACAGAGGGCAGTAGAGCATCAGTACAACAGAGTCAACAGAGGGCAGTAGAGCATCAGAACAACAGAGTCAACAGAGGGCAGTAGAGCATCAGTACAACAGAGTCAACAGAGGGCAGTAGAGCATCAGAACAACAGAGTCAGAGGGCAGTAGAGCATCAGTACAACAGAGTCAACAGAGGGCAGTAGAGCATCAGTACAACAGAGTCAACAGAGGGCAGTAGAGCATCAGTACAACAGAGTCAACAGAGGGCAGTAGAGCATCAGTACAACAGAGTCAACAGAGGGCAGTAGAACATCAGAACAACAGAGTCAACAGAGGGCAGTAGAGCATCAGTACAACAGAGTCAACAGAGGGCAGTAGAGCATCAGTACAACAGAGTCAACAGAGGGCAGTAGAGCATCAGTACAACAGAGTCAACAGAAGGCAGTAGAGCATCAGTACAACAGAGTCAACAGAGGGCAGTAGAGCATCAGTACAACAGAGTCAACAGAGCATCAGTACAACAGGGTCAACAGAGGGCAGTAGAGCATCAGTACAACAGAGTCAACAGAGGGCAGTAGAGCATCAGTACAACAGAGTCAACAGAGGGCAGTAAGAGCATCAGTACAACAGAGTCAACAGAGGGCAGTAGAGCATCAGTACAACAGAGTCAACAGAGGGCAGTAGAGCATCAGTACAACAGAGTCAACAGAAGGCAGTAGAGCATCAGTACAACAGAGTCAACAGAGGGCAGTAGAGCATCAGTACAACAGAGTCAACAGAGGGCAGTAGAGCATCAGTACTGCAGAGTCAACAGAGGGCAGTAGAGCATCAGTACAACAGAGTCAACAGAAGGCAGTAGAGCATCAGTACAACAGAGTCAACAGAGGGCATTAGAGCATCAGTACAACAGAGTCAACAGAGGGCAGTAGAGCATCAGTACAACAGAGTCAACAGAGCATCAGTACAACAGGGTCAACAGAGGGCAGTAGAGCATCAGTACAGCAGGGTCAACAGAGGGCAGTAGAGCATCAGTACAGCAGAGTCAACAGAAGGCAGTAGAGCATCAGTACAACAGTCAACAGAGCATCAGTACAACAGGATCAACAGAGGGCAGTAGAGCATCAGTACAACAGAGTCAACAGAAGGCAGTAGAGCATCAGTACAACAGAGTCAACAGAGCATCAGTACAACAGGGTCAACAGAAGGCAGTAGAGCATCAGTACAACAGAGTCAACAGAAGGCAGTAGAGCATCAGTACAACAGAGTCAACAGAGGGCAGTAGAGCATCAGTACAACTGAGTCAACAGAGGGCAGTAGAGCATCAGTACAACAGAGTCAACAGAGCATCAGTACAACAGCGTCAACAGAGGGCAGTAGAGCATCAGTACAACAGAGTCAACAGAGGGCAGTAGAGCATCAGTACAACAGAGTCAACAGAAGGCAGTAGAGCATCAGTACAACATAGTCAACAGAGGGCAGTAGAGCATCAGTACAACAGAGTCAACAGAAGGCAGTAGAGCATCAGTACAACAGAGTCAACAGAGGGCAGTAGAGCATCAGTACAACAGAGTCAACAGAGGGCAGTAGAGCATCAGTACAACAGAGTCAACAGAGGGCAGTAGAGCATCAGTACAACAGAGTCAACAGAAGGCAGTAGAGCATCAGTACAACAGAGTCAACAGAGCATCAGTACAACAGGGTCAACAGAGGGCAGTAGAGCATCAGTACAACAGAGTCAACAGAGGGCAGTAGAGCATCAGTACAACAGAGTCAACAGAGGGCAGTAGAGCATCAGTACAACAGAGTCAACAGAAGGCAGTAGAGCATCAGTACAACAGAGTCAACAGAGGGCAGTAGAGCATCAGTACAGCAGAGTCAACAGAAGGCAGTAGAGCATCAGTACAACAGAGTCAACAGAGGGCAGTAGAGCATCAGTACAACAGAGTCAACAGAAGGCAGTAGAGCATCAGTACAACAGAGTCAACAGAGCATCAGTACAACAGAGTCAACAGAAGGCAGTAGAGCATCAGTACAACAGAGTCAACAGAGGGCAGTAGAGCATCAGTACAACATAGTCAACAGAGGGAAGTAGAGCATCAGTACAACAGAGTCAACTGAAGGCAGTAGAGCATCAGTACAACAGAGTCAACAGAAGGCAGTAGAGCATCAGTACAACAGAGTCAACAGAAGGCAGTAGAGCATCAGTACAACAGAGTCAACAGAGGTCAGTAGAGCATCAGTACAACAGAGTCAACAGAGGGCAGTAGAGCATCAGTACAACAGAGTCAACAGAAAGCAGTAGAGCATCAGTACAACAGAGTCAACAGAGGGCAGTAGAGCATCAGTACAACAGAGTCAACAGAGGGCAGTAGAGCATCAGAACAACAGAGTCAACAGAGGGCAGTAGAGCATCAGTACAACAGAGTCAACAGAGGGCAGTAGAGCATCAGTACAACAGAGTCAACAGAGGGCAGTAGAGCATCAGTACAACAGAGTCAACAGAAGGCAGTAGAGCATCAGTACAACAGAGTCAGAGGACAGTAGAGCATCAGTACAACAGAGTCAACAGAGGGCAGTAGAGCATCAGTACAACAGAGTCAACAGAGGGCAGAAGAGCATCAGTACAACAGAGTCAGAGGGCAGTAGAGCATCAGTACAACAGAGTCAGAGGGCAGTAGAGCATCAGTACAACAGAGTCAACAGAGCATCAGTACAACAGGGTCAACAGAGGGCTGTAGAGCATCAGTACAACAGAGTCAACAGAGGGCAGTAGAGCATCAGTACAACAGAGTCAACTGAGGGCAGTAAGAGCATCAGTACAACAGAGTCAACAGAGGGCAGTAGAGCATCAGTACAACAGAGTCAGAGGGCAGTAGAGCATCAGTACAACAGAGTCAACAGAGGGCAGTAGAGCATCAGTACAACAGAGTCAACAGAGGGCAGTAGAGCATCAGTACCGCAGAGTCAACAGAGGGCAGTAGAGCATCAGTACAACAGAGTCAACAGAAGGCAGTAGAGCATCAGTACAACAGGGTCAACAGAGGGCAGTAGAGCATCAGTACAGCAGAGTCAACAGAAGGCAGTAGAGCATCAGTACAACAGTCAACAGAGCATCAGTACAACAGTCAACAGAGCATCAGTACAACAGGGTCAACAGAGGGCAGTAGAGCATCAGTACAACAGAGTCAACAGAGCATCAGTACAACAGGGTCAACAGAAGGCAGTAGAGCATCAGTACAACAGAGTCAACAGAGCATCAGTACAACAGGGTCAACAGAGGGCAGTAGAGCATCAGTACAACAGAGTCAACAGAAGGCAGTAGAGCATCAGTACAACAGAGTCAACAGAAGGCAGTAGAGCATCAGTACAACAGAGTCAACAGAGGGCAGTAGAGCATCAGTACAACAGAGTCAACAGAGGGCAGTAGAGCACCAGTACAACAGAGTCAACAGAGGGCAGTAGAGCATCAGTACAACAGAGTCAACAGAGGGCAGTAGAGCATCAGTACAACAGAGTCAACAGAAGGCAGTAGAGCATCAGTACAACAGAGTCAGAGGACAGTAGAGCATCAGTACAACAGAGTCAACAGAGGGCAGTAGAGCATCAGTACAACAGAGTCAACAGAGGGCAGAAGAGCATCAGTACAACAGAGTCAACAGAGGGCAGTAGAGCATCAGTACAACAGAGTCAGAGGGCAGTAGAGCATCAGTACAACAGAGTCAACAGAGCATCAGTACAACAGGGTCAACAGAGGGCTGTAGAGCATCAGTACAACAGAGTCAACAGAGGGCAGTAGAGCATCAGTACAACAGAGTCAACTGAGGGCAGTAAGAGCATCAGTACAACAGAGTCAACAGAGGGCAGTAGAGCATCAGTACAACAGAGTCAGAGGGCAGTAGAGCATCAGTACAACAGAGTCAACAGAAGGCAGTAGAGCATCTGTACAACAGAGTCAACAGAAGGCAGTAGAGCATCAGTACAACAGAGTCAACAGAGGGCAGTAGAGCATCAGTACAACAGAGTCAACAGAGGGCAGTAGAGCATCAGTACCGCAGAGTCAACAGAGGGCAGTAGAGCATCAGTACAACAGAGTCAACAGAAGGCAGTAGAGCATCAGTACCGCAGAGTCAACAGAGGGCAGTAGAGCATCAGTACAACAGAGTCAACAGAAGGCAGTAGAGCATCAGTACAACAGAGTCAACAGAGGGCAGTAGAGCATCAGTACAACAGAGTCAACAGAGCATCAGTACAACAGGGTCAACAGAGGGCAGTAGAGCATCAGTACAGCAGAGTCAACAGAAGGCAGTAGAGCATCAGTACAACAGTCAACAGAGCATCAGTACAACAGTCAACAGAGCATCAGTACAACAGGGTCAACAGAGGGCAGTAGAGCATCAGTACAACAGAGTCAACAGAGCATCAGTACAACAGGGTCAACAGAGGGCAGTAGAGCATCAGTACAACAGAGTCAACAGAAGGCAGTAGAGCATCAGTACAACAGAGTCAACAGAAGGCAGTAGAGCATCAGTACAACAGAGTCAACAGAGGGCAGTAGAGCATCAGTACAACAGAGTCAACAGAGGGCAGTAGAGCATCAGTACAGCAGAGTCAACAGAAGGCAGTAGAGCATCAGTACAACAGAGTCAACAGAAGGCAGTAGAGCATCAGTACAACAGAGTCAACAGAAGGCAGTAGAGCATCAGTACAACAGAGTCAACAGAGCATCAGTACAACAGGGTCAACAGAGGGCAGTAGAGCATCAGTACAACAGAGTCAGAGGGCAGTAGAGCATCAGTACAACAGAGTCAACAGAAGGCAGTAGAGCATCAGTACAACAGAGTCAACAGAGGGCAGTAGAGCATCAGTACAACAGAGTCAACAGAGGGCAGTAGAGCATCAGTACAACAGAGTCAACAGAGGGCAGTAGAGCATCAGTACAACAGAGTCAACAGAAGGCAGTAGAGCATCAGTACAACAGAGTCAACAGACCATCAGTACAACAGGGTCAGAGGGCAGTAGAGCATCAGTACAACAGAGTCAACAGAAGGCAGTAGAGCATCAGTACAACAGAGTCAACAGAGGGCAGTAGAGCATCAGTACAACAGAGTCAACAGAGGGCAGTAGAGCATCAGTACAACAGAGTCAACAGAAGGCAGTAGAGCATCAGTACAACAGAGTCAACAGAGGGCAGTAGAGCATCAGTACAACAGAGTCAACAGAAGGCAGTAGAGCATCAGTACAACAGAGTCAACAGAGGGCAGTAGAGCATCAGTACAACAGAGTCAACAGAAGGCAGTAGAGCATCAGTACAACAGAGTCAACAGAGCATCAGTACAACAGAGTAACATCTACTGAAGCATAATATTCCCTTAAGAGCCAAAACAACAGAACTACTTGTACATCAACACAAGGTACATATTTCCTTGAGGAGAGAGATAGAACATAAAGAGGAATCACATACTGTAGTTGTGTTTATTCCTGTTAAACAAGGTGACTGTCCTTGATGGATTGATCCCTAATCTGACATTTATAGTAAATTAACCACAATGGGGAATTATTTCTATAAATACTCAGAAAACCATCCTCCAAGATTCCCTGCAGTTTTACCAAACACCTTGACCAGATCAGGAAAAGCTCTAGGCCCTGATTATGGCATGTGGACAGAGTTTATCCGTGTCATTTGACATGTCATGTTATCAACGAAAACTCCTGGCCCTACCAATGAGTCATAGCTTGACCCCTGACCTCAGAGTTATCCGTCCCTCCCCCATGACATCATGATGTAAATCCAGATCCCTCAGAGTTCATATATACTTATGTTCTGCTGATGACTTGTTGTCTTGTGTGGAGCAGCTGAGTTCATATCTCCACCCTCAGTATGACGGGAACACTCTACCTTCTGCTGCTCTCTCTCTGTCTGACCTGTGAGTTCTGCTTGGTTTTACTCCTTATCATCTGTTCTTCATCTGAGCAAAGACTGAAGACAATTTTCCATTGTTTTCACTCAATATTCCACCCTCTCTCCTTTCTCCTCCCCCTGTTTCCTCTCTATCCTTCTCTCCTTCAGGTTTAAATAGTCAAACTATGGAATCCATTCCCTCCAGTCCACTCCAGAAAAAGCCAGGAGAAACTCTCAACCTCTCTTGCAGAGGAACTGGGTATACCTTTACAAGCTATGGTATGAACTGGATTCGCCAACCTACAGGGAAACCATTGGAATGGATGGGCTGGATCAACACCAATACTGGAGCAGCAGGCTATGCCAAATCCCTGGAGGGACGGATTGAACTGACCAAAGACAGCTCAGTGAGCATGACACATCTGAAACTGTCTGGTCTGAAGGCAGAGGACTCTGCTGTGTATTACTGTGCACGCAGGACACAGTGATGTGAATGTGTGGTGGATCTGTACAAAAACCCATCAGACATGGATAGATACAGGCTGTGAAACATGTACACACGGTTGTTCTCCCCTGACACACTTCACTAACCCTCCTCTGCAAACAGCTGGGGTAAACAACCATATGCTTTAATATGAGATGTCCTTATATCAGAAACACTGTCTATGCTTCATGAATAGGGCCTTGAGTTTTTCTTGATATTCTTTTTAGGAGGGTTAGAAAAATAAGACAATAAACATGCACAGGTCATCATGTGTAGGAGTCATCTTTCACAATGACCAGGATTTTGCTAACACACCTGATCTAACACATCTAAATTAAATACGCTGATGATAAGGACACCTTATCGCCTTTTCCTATACGCAGACTGCGACCGCAAGGTGGCGCCCAACCAATTAAAACATTTTTTTGGTAGGGCATCAGCAGTTTTCCACTTGTTATGTCAGTAACTCAATAAGCCCATGTCAGCTACCATTATTTTGTTTGCTAGGTAAGGTAATATAACCGGCTATCAGAACCAAATGACTGACTGTGTGCACAGGGCAAGAGCACAGGGTCCCTAATCCCCAAGGTGACCCCGTTGATTTTGTTAGTCACTATCATACAGATATCATATAAACATGTCATAAGTCATGGCAAGGGGGGGTGACCACCATATTTGGCTTAGGGTCCCAAGAAGGCTAGAGGCGACACTGCATAAGGGCCTAGACTGTCAATATCAGATGTGTTTGTGTAAAAGCCTGCACACCCAACATATTACATATTACATATGTTCACAACGCTTAAACAACAACCTCTGAATTGTAATAATGCATTTTATTTAATCAAATGGGTCATTCTTGCATTTTTTTAAGGCCAAAGGGCGGCAGGGAGGACTACATGTTTCACAGAGTTTTGGACTAGTAACCGGAAGGTTGCAAGTTCAAACCCCCGAGCTGACAAGGTACGAATCTGTCGTGCTGCCCCTGAACAGGCAGTTAACCCACTGTTCCTAGGCCGTCATTGAAAATAAGAATTTGTTCTTAACTGACTTGCCTAGTTAAATAAATAAAAATAAAGGTAAAAAATCGAGGAGATGTGGCGAGGAGAAGGAACATGGACAGAAATGTGCTTGTATGAAATGAGACTCTCTCCGCAGGCACAAAATCTGTTCCAAATCTCTGTGGTGAATGATACATTGAGCTAACTAACTATCTGACCGAGAACATCTGACCATGCAATCTAAAGTAGTGCTGCTGTGGGTAGGTGGTGGTTTGATCTGCTATCTTTTGACAAACTAGATAGGTACTTTATTAATATTCTCTCAGTCTGGTCCCTGTGGGGAAAAAAAGCCTAAATCCTCCATGATCACTGTAGCATAGGTAGTATCTGATGTTGATCACTTACAGTAGTTTCCTACCTCAAGCATGGTAGAGGTAGTTGTGTATGTGTGCATAGAAAGCTGTACAGCATAGTTCCTAGATCCTAGATCCTCCATTTTGACATGTGTCTAATATGCAAATAATCCCCTCTGATATAAACTGTATATCAAAGACCAGCTCTGAGGGGCAGCCACACACACAGACACACACACACACACACACAGACACAACCTTCATCACTGCAACCATCCTGTCTGCCAGTACCCAGACAGACACTGTCTGCCATTCAACAGAGAAACATGTTTCTTACATCTCTCCTCCTCCTGTCCTTCCTACCAGGTAAGTGAGGTCATTTTAATATCTTCAAATACAGAGTACAAAAACAAGATTGTAGAGTAAATCTGGTAAATAAGGTTGTTTTTACCCATGAGTTTGTAGAGTTAAATAAAAAGACATAAAAAGACATAGATATATGGAAAAAGTCATGTATTCTCTTTCGTCAGGTTAAGTTTCCCCTCTCTCTCTCGCTCTCTCCCTGCTCTCTTTCAGATATACACAGCATTAGTTTGACCTCCTCCCCTGCTCAACTCAAACCTCCTGGACAGTCAGTGAAACTATCTTGCCAAGTCTCTGGCTATGTCCTGACAGACTATGGCACAGCTTGGATACGACAGCAGCCAGGGAAAACACTGGAGTGGATTGGGATCATCTGGGGTGGTGGATCCATCAACTCTGGGGCCTCTTTTAAGAGCAGATTCACCATCTCCAGAGACAGTAGTAATGTACTGTACTTAGACATCACCAGTCTGCAGGCTGAGGACACAGCTGTGTATTATTGTGCTCGCTACCCACAGAGATAGAAACCAGCACCAGACCTGTACAAAAACTCACCTACTCCATAAACGGTTGGAGTTATATGTACCCACCAGGAGTGGGCGATCTTAGCCTTTACATGAAATAAATCCTAATATGATCTGATGACTGTATGAATTAGACGTAGTATCAGTCACTAGTCATAACATATGACTACTATAGGATAGGTATAACACAATACCCTCACTATTAAACATGTGTTAATATCAGTGGTAGAAAAAGTACCCAATTGACATACAAGTATAGATATAGAAAAGGACTTGAGTAAAAGTCAAAAAGTATTTGGTTTTAAATATACTTAAGTATTAAAAGTAAATGTAAATACTCAAATATACTTACGTATCAAAAGTAAGTATAAATCATTTCAAATTCCTTTTTAAGCAAACCAGATGGCACAATTGTCGTTTTTTTATTTACGGATAGCCAGCGGCACACTCCAACACTCAGACATCCTTTACAAATGAAGCATGTGTGTTTAGTGAGTCCGCCAGGTCAGAGGCAGTAGGGATGACCAGGGATATTCTCTTGATAAGTGCATGAATTGGACCATTTTCCTGTCCTGCTAAGCATTCAAAATGTAATGAAAACTTTTGGATGTCAGGGAAAGTGTATGGAGTAAAAATGACATTTTCTGTAGTGAATTAAAAGTAAAAGTACTCAAAAATATAAATAGTAAAGTACAGATACCCCAAAAAATGACTTAAGTAGTACTTTAAAGTATTTTTACTTAAGTACTTTGTGCCATTGATTAAAATGTTATTCAACAAATACATATTGTGGGATTGATTTAGTGGTTGTATCAGAAGTATGCCCCTTTATCATGCTATGACAACATGATGGCAGCATGTACCAATATTACTTTACTGTCATGAGTAATAATTTGGACATTCATTCTGACTCCTCCTCGGGTTTGTGTTGTAATGGAAATGTATTCTCCATCAATTTACCTGGTAAAATAAATACATAGAAACACAAACAGAAGGATTTCTTCTTCATAACAGAGCATCTCAAGATGACCTCATACTAGGTGATCTGTGGGTATCTATCAAAGCCTCTTGTGATTGGTCCTCCCAGTAAGAAGGAGCTCATGCAAAACATTCTAGTCCTCCATATTTATTAATGTCTCTGTTGAAGGAGGATTCTGCTGTAGACTCTCAACTACCATTAGAGAACTTAACAGATCACCATGTTTCCTACCACAGGAATATTCTTACTGACAGTATATCTAACAGGTGTTTATACTGTCTATCAAATAAACAAGTTGACATCAGATTTTAACTTCAACTTCAACAATATCTCTGCGTTCCATTTCCACAGGTGTTCATGGTCAGACATTGACTGAGTCTGGACCAGTAGTTAAAAAGCCTGGAGAATCACACAAACTGACCTGTACAGCATCTGGGTTCACATTCAGTAGCTATAGGATGGGTTGGATCAGACAGGCTCCTGGGAAAGGACTGGAGTGGATTGCTTATATTAGCACACAGAGTAATCCAATCTCTTATTCCCAGTCAGTCCAGGGTAGATTCACCATCTCCAGAGATGACGCCAGCAGTAAGATGTATCTACAGATGAACAGCCTGAAGAGTGAGGACTCTGCAGTGTATTATTGTGTCACAGTGGTAAACTAATGGGAGAAGCCGTACAAAAACCACTTCCGCCTTCAGCACAGATAATCTTATTTATTTCTGATGAATGTTAATAGCAATATGTTTATAAGTACAGCGATACATTTGTTTTTACAATAATAACTGTATACATATAGTATAGGATTACCAATAATGAGAAAACAATGTTTAACCATTCTAGAGTGTAGTGCTAGAAACTGACACATTATAAATATTTTACCACCATTTGCACTGATATTCCCAGTGCTTTAATACTGATTATCTTCATTATGCAAATATAATCTCACCCCTCGCTTCCTCTCACTCTCTGTTATATAATGCTCTGTCTGTCTGTCCTACATTCTTAGAAAAAAGGTTCCAAAATAATTATTCAGCTGTCCCCACATTTAGAACCCTCTGTGAAAATAGTCCTACATGGAACCAAAAAAGGGTTCTTCCAAGGATTCTCCCATGGAGACAGCCAACGAACCCTTTTAGGTTCTAGATAGCCCCTTTTTTTCTAAGCGTAGAGAAGAGCTGCTCCCACCAGTTCAGCTTCAACACAAACCATATTCCCTGCATGTCTGCTGCTGTCAGCTGCCTCCTGTGAGTTCCTGACTATTGTCTGATCAGTATAACCTGTGTTGATGTGATACTGATGTGACTCCTTGATTGATCTGACCTGTCATTCCTCTCCCTCCTCAGGTGTCCACTGTCAGGTCATACTCACACAGGATGAGCAGTCAGTCCAGGGGACACCAAAACTGACATGTGCCTGTAGTGAATTTACTCTAAGCGGCACTAATATGCACTGGATTCGCCAGGCACCTGGAAAAGGACTTGAATGGATCATTTACTATTATTCTGACAGTTACAAGAGCAATGCCCCTGTAGTAATGGGCTGATTCACAGGATCGAAGGACAGCAGTAATTTCCATCTGCACATGAGCCAGTTGAAGCCAGAGGACTCTGCAGTGTATTACTGTGCTAGAAACTCACTATGGTTAAACTAATGAGAATAGTGGGGACCGTCTGTATATAATATATATGTTATTGCTTCAATCTCCATGAAATTAAAGAAAGAAAGTCACATTCATACTGTATATGCTCTCAACAATTTGATGGGTAACCATAATAACCAACATTTCAGTGCCTTCTTCAGGGTGGTTAATTAAATATCCACCTGTTGTGCTTGATGATATGTTTTGTAACACAGAGAAGTATGTAAATAAATTCCTCTCATTGCATAGAAATAATCTTGTAATCATTTCCGGTTTATGAAGCATTCTATGAATTTACTTGAACTTTGTTTATACTTTGTTTTAATTTTCATATTCCAATAACACTGTTGTATAGGGAAGATATTGGCAAAATGTTTTTGTTCATTGTATCAAATAACATTATCTGCCAATTTACTGAAGTGTATTTTACAACGACAATACATTGGAGTAGTAAAGCTGATAGAAGTTTTCACAATTTTCATTGATATTCTAAGATCTTTCAGATTTCCCTCCTCACCATATGCAAAGAGAACCATGCCTCTCTCTTCCTCCCTCTATCTACCTTCCCTTATAGTTAGGGTTTATATAAACAGTCCCTCTGAGTCCTGGGGAGTGGAGAAGAGCAACTCCCATCAGTTCAGCTTCAACACAAACCATGTTACCTTCATATCTGCTGCTGCTGGCAGCTGCCTCCTGAGAGTGTCTATGGGGGGGACAGACACAATAATGAGAACTGCATCAGACTTAAATGTAGTTGAAATATCATGTTATCTGTTTTAATATTGTTCCATTTTTTCTTCCAACAGGTGTAAAGAGCTATGAACTCACTCAGCCAGCCTCTTTGACTGTCCAGCCAGGTCAACCACTGACCATCTCCTGTAAGGTCTCATATTCAGTTAGTAGCTTTTATACAACCTGCAGGGAAAACACTAGAGTGTATTAGATTCATTAATAGTGGTGGAAGCACAGCTTATAAAGACTCAGTATAACTTTAGTCCGTCCCCTCGTCCATACCCGGGCTCGAACCAGGGTCCCTCTGCACACATCAACAACTGACACCCACAAAGCATCGTTACCCATCGCTCCACAAAATCCACGGCCCTTGCAGAGCGAGGGGAACCACTACTTCAAGGTCTCAGAGCAAGTGACGTCACCAATTGAAACGCTATTTAGCGCGCACCACCGCTAACTAGCCATTTCACATCCGTTACACTCACCCCCCTTTTGACCTCCTCCTTTTCCGCAGCAACCAGTGATCCGGGTCAACAGCATCAATGTAACAGTATAACTTTAATCCGTCCCCTCGCCCATACCCGGGCGCGAACCAGGGACCCTCTGCACACATCAACAGTCACCCTCGAAGCATCATTACCCAGCAACACATTGTTTTTAACAGGACAGAGTCTGCAGACTGAAGACACAGCTGTGTATTATTGTGCTCGCCTCCACAGTGATACAAACCAGCACTAGACCTGTACTAAAACTCACTGCTCCCTTGTTCAGTTGAATTTAGAAGTATCTACCAGGAGGGAGCGATCTGAGTCTGAATCTAAATCTAGATACTAAACATCCCATGATCTAATGACTACAACATACCAGTTGATCGAATGGAATGGCATCAAACACATGCAAACCATGTGTTTCATGCATTTGATACCATTCCACTCATTCCACTCCAGCCGTTACCATGAGCCTGTCCTCCCCAATTAAGGTGCCACCAACCTGTGCAACATACACTACCGGTTAAAAGTTTTTTAGAACACCTACTCATTCAAGGATTTTTCTTTATTTTTACTATTTTCTACATAAAAGTGAAGACACCAAATCTATGAAATAACACATGGAATCATTGTGTAACCAGAAAAGTGTTAAACAAATCAAAATATATTTTATATTTGAGATTCTTCAAATAGCCACCCTTTGCCTTGATGACAGCTTTGCACACTCTTGGCATTCTCTCAACCAGCAGCATGAGGTTGTCACCTGGAATGCATTTCAATTAAAAGGTGGGCCTTCTTAAAAGTTAATTTGTGGAATTTATTTCCTTCTTAATGCATCTAAGCCAATCAGTTGTGTTGTGACAAGGTTGGGGAGGTATACAGAAGATAGCCCTATTTGATAAAAGACCAAGTCCATATGATGGCGAGAACAGCTCAAATAAGCAAAGACGAATGACGGTCCATCATTACTTTAAGACATGAAGGTCAGTCAATACGGAAAATGTCAAGAACTTTAAGTTTCTTCAAGTGCAGTCGCAAAAACCATGAAGTGCTATGATGAAACTGGCTCTGATGAGGACCGCCACAGGAATGGAAGACATAGAGTTACTTCTGCTGCAGAAGATTAGTTCAGAGTTACCAGCCTCAGAAATTACAGCCCAAATAAATGCTTCACAGAATTCAAGTTAGAGACACATCTCAAAATCAACTGTTCAGAGGAGACTGTGTGAATCAGCCTTTCGTGGTTGAATTGCTGCAAAGAAACCACTACTAAAAGACACCAATAAGAAGTAACTTGCTTGGGCCAAGAAACACGAGCAATGGACATTAGGCCGGTGGAAATTTGTTCTTTGGTCTGGAGTTTAAGCAGACCACCATAGTCTCTGTGTCCAAGAACACTAAGTTAAACCTGCCTAATTGTCTACCGACCCGTAGCACTCATATCTGTGGCCATGAAGTGCTTTGAAATGCTGGTCATGGCTCACATCAACACCATTATCCCAGAAACACTAGACACACTCCAATGTCCATACCGCCCTAACAGATCCACAGATGATGCAATCTCTATTGCACTCCACACTGCCTTTTCCCACCTGGACAAAAGGAACACCTATGTGAGAATGCTATTCATTGACTACAGCTCAGCGTTCAACACCATAGTGCCCTCAAAGCACATCAATAAGCTAAGGACCCTGGGACTAAACACCTCCCTCTGCAACTGGATCATGGACTTCTTGACAGGCTGCCCCCAGGTGGTAAGGGTAGGTAACACCACATCCGCCACGCTGATCCTTAACAGTCCCCTCCTGTGCTCCCTGATCACTCATGACTGCTCAGCCAGGCATGATTCCAACACCATCACTAAGTTTGGCGATGACAGAACAGTGGTAGGCCTGATCACCGACAACAACGAGACAGCCTATAGGGAGGTGGTCAGAGACCTGGCCGTGGTGCCAAGACAACAACCTCTACCTCAAAGTGATCAAGACAAAGGAGATGATTGTGGACTACAGGAAAAAGAGGACCGAGCACGCCCCCATTCTCATTGACGGGGCTGTAGTGGAGCAGGTTGAGAGCTTCAAGTTCCTTGGCGTCCAAATCACCAGCTAACTATCATGGTCGAAGCACACCAAGACTGTCGTGAAGAGGGCACGAGAAAACCTATTCCCCCTCATGAGACTGAAAAGACTTGGCATGAGTCCTCAGATCCTCAAAATTATCTTCAGCTGCACCATCGACCACCACTGGTTGCATCACTTCCTTGGCATGGCAACTGCTCGACCTCCGACCTCAAGGCGCCGCAGAGTGTCATGACGTGGCCCTCTTTGGGTATAGCTAGTGGCTTCCCCCTCTCTTACACCCAGGTTCTGTTATCTCAGGTTGTAAATTCCTGGAGGAGACTCTATCCCCCTGGCCATGCAGAAAGAGAGAGAGAGAACAAAGGAACTTCTTCTACATCCCAGAACTTGAGAACTGACCAATATCCATGTTTTGGAGAACGTGTAAATGGTCCGTGGAGAAGCCAGCTACGACCCGGTCTGTTTTGTTTCATGTTTGTGACCTCATGGAAGACAATACAGCCACATTACCATAACTCTGTTTATACAGGAGCCACCATTATGAGATTTGCGTCTAATTATTGTATAAAATGAATGAGTATTATTTCACTGGATCAAACATTCATGCATTTTATTTGGGATGGCAAGGTACCACGGATTGGTAGAAAACATTTACAGAAGCCTAGGTCGTTGGGGGGTTTAGCTTTACCAAATTTTCAGACATACTACTGGGCTGCAAATTTCAGAGCCGTTCTGTACTGGCTGCAGACTGATCCTACTGGCCCTAGACCACTCTGGGCCCAGATGGAGTCTGAATCGTGTAAACCTGCAGCACTTTCTTCTGTGCTGTGCTCGTCTCTCCCAGTGTCCCTAGGCAAAAGGTGTGCCAACCCAATTGTAAAGCAGTCTCTTAAAATTTGGAATCAGTTCCGTTTAGCCTTTAGCCTCAGAGGCTTTTCTCTATCAGGCCCAATCAATCAGAACATTTTATTTCCTCCATCTTTGAATGATGGGGCTTTTGGCATTTGGCACTCACTAGGCCTTTCCTCGCTAGCCCAATTATTCTTTGATGATACATTTGCCTCTTTTTCTCAGCTGCAGGAAAAGTTCAATCTCCCCCAATCCCACTTTTTCCGCTATCTCCAGACTAGAAACTTTGTCAGGGCTAACACACCTGGATTTCCCAATAGGCCTGCGAATACAGCTATAGAGAGCATCTTGGAGCTGAACAAGCTTCCTAGAGGCGCAATTTCAGATGTATATGCAATCATTCATGACTTACAGAACCCTTCTTTGGTGCCTTTAAAGACTCGATGGGAAAAGGATTTGGGGGAGGAACTTGGGGAAGACGCCTGGGAATCTGTGCTGCGCAGGGTGCACTCGTCCTCTTTTAGCACTAGACACAGCCTCATTCAATTCAGGGTGGTTCACCGTATCCACTGGTCGGGGGCCAAACTTGGAAGAATATTCTCTGATTTTGATCCTACCTGTGTCAGATGTAAGGTGGAACCAGCCACACTATTGCATGTGTTTTGGGGCTGTCATAAACTGTCAGGTTTCTGGGAATTAATATTTAAATGTTTCTCTGATATATATGACACTGTTATAGATCCGTCTCCCTTTACAGCCCTTTTTGGAGTACTGCCCATGGGTACCCCCCTATCAAGAATCCAGTCGGACACAGTTGCTTATACAACTCTTTTAGCTAGACGGCTAATACTACAGAACTGGAAGATGGTAGCTCCCCCATCTTATAAATATTGGGTGAGGGATGTGTTGTGCTCTCTGAAACTACAACAAATTAAATTAAGGACTCCTTATATGGCTGTGAATGGGCTACGAATGAGTTTATGCTTTCTACGTATTCCCCAAGGTGTCTACAGCATTGTGACGTCTTTTTACGCATTCATGTTGAAGAATAGCCGTAAGGGACCACATTGAGAAAGTGGTCACATGATGGCTCCCGCAGAAAATCTTGCGTAAAGTACTGAGGTAGCCATTATTCCAATCGCTTCTAATAAGAAACAAATTCTCCCGACGGATATATTATCGAATAGATATGTGAAAAACACCTTGAGGATTGATTCTAAACAACGTTTGCCATGTTTCTGTCGTTATTATGGAGCTAATTTGGAAAAAAGTTTGGCGTTTTCGTGACCGCATTTTCCGGTCGATTTCTCAGCCAAACGTGAAGAACAAACGGGAGCTATTTCGCCTACCAAAATAATATTTTGGGAAAAAAGGAACATTTGCTATCTAACTGAGGGTCTCAAGGAGTGAAAACATCTGAAGTTCTTCAAAGGTAAATTATTTAATTTGATTGCTTTTCATATTTTCGTGAAAATGTTGCCTGATGCTAGCAGAGCCTAGCATAGCATTATGCCATGAAAAACTTACAAAAATGCTTGTCTAGCTTTGGCTGTAAAGCATATTTTGAAATCTGAGATGACAGTGTGATTAACAAAAGGCTAAGCTGTGTCTCAATATATTTCATTTGTGATTTTCATGAATAGGAACATTTTCTAGGGATATTTATGTACGCTGTGTTATGCTAATTAGTTTGAGACTATGATTACGCTCCAGCATGCGGGGTGGGTAGTATCAAGAAGTTACGTTGTGACGAGGCCTGTGTTTAGATACTAGTTCTCATGTAACTTAGGGAGCATTTCTATGTTCTGTTTTTTTAAAAATATTTCTCAACAATGGATTATTCTGTGTGATTACACCTGTGCAAGTCTGTGTTGTAGAATAAAGGTTGTAAACTTTGTTTCAGAAGGGAGAAAGCTTACATATAAGCTAAGGTACTTGACATTGAAGGGATTTGATTCTTTATTTTTTTTATACTGATGAACTTTTTAATTTGTATACTCTGTAACTACTGTTAGTAAGGTGTAAAGTTACTGTTCTGATTCTCCAGAAGGGACAGAGTCCCTTGAGAGGCGAATGTTGTAGCTGAATCAGAATTAGTTAGGGAACATAGATAAATAATGTTTTATTTATTTTATACTTGTCATTTGAATGTCTTCTTTTGGACTATACTGTTGGCAGTTGCATTTCCCTATCTCCTCTAGGGAAAGTCACTTGGGGCCCAGAGAGGGGAGAGGTCAGGCTTGTCTTTTACATGACTGGTAATAGGCATAATATCAGAAAGGGAGAAGTCAGGTTTGAACATTGTCTTCATAATGAATATATATGTGAAACCATGCGAAGGGCTCCACTGTGTCTGTACTACAGTCATTCTCTCCTTTTCCCATTGGGGGAGGGGTATGGCAGTGTCTGGAGTCATTGTATTATCCCCTCTGATGTTGCCCTTCTCTTGACCTAGTATATGACCTAGAGGCTCACTCCCCTCTTGTACAGGAGGGTGGTATTTGAGATGGGAGTATCTAGAATTGACAATTGATATATGCCATTGGATGAGGTAATGTTTTGGTTCTATGAAGTACCAAGAACGAGAAGTAAAACCTCGTCTAAGAGACCAAACTGAACGATAATGTATAGCTATCTGGCTATGGGATACTCCTCTTTCAAGTAAAAGGCCCTTTGTGAAGTTCCCAAGTCAGCCACCAATTGTGCATGTTCTCCCACTTAAAAAGATGAGATAGGCCTGTAATTTTCATCATAGGTACACTTCAACTATGACAGTTAAAATGAGAAAAAAAATCCAGAAAATCACATTGTAGGATTTTTAATGAATTTATTTGCAAATGATGGTGGAAATAAGTATTTGGTCACCTACAAACAAGCAAGCAACATTTCTGGCTCTCACAGACCTGTAACTTATTCTTTAAGAGGCTCCCCTGTCCTCCACTCGTTACCTGTATTAATGGCACCTGTTTGAACTTGTTATCAGTATAAAAGACACTTGTCCACAACCTCAAACAGTCACACTCCAAACTCCACTATGGCCAAGACCAAAGAGCTGTCAAAGGACAACTGAAACAAAATTGTAGACCTGCACCAGGCTGGGAAGACTGAATCTGCAATAGGTAAGCAGCTTGGTTTGAAGAAATCAACTGTGGGAGCAATTATTAGGAAATGGAAGACATACAAGACCACTGATAATCTCACACGATCTGGGGCTCCACGCAAGATCTCACCCCGTGGGGTCAAAATGATCACAAGAACGGTGAGCAAAAATCCCAGAACCACACGGGGGGACCTAGTGAATGACCTGCAGAGAGCTGGGACCAAAGTAACAAAGCCTACCATCAGTAACACACTACGCCGCCAGGGACTCAAATCCTGCAGTGCCAGACGTGTCCCCCTGCTTAAGCCAGTACATGTCCAGGCCCGTCTGAAGTTTGCTAGATAGAGAGCATTTGGATGATCCAGAAGAAGATTGGGAGAATGTCATATGGTCAGATGAAACCAAAATATAACTTTTTGGTAAAAACTCAACTCATGTTTGGAGGACAAAGAATGTTGAGTTGCATCCAAAGAACACCATACCTACTGTGAAGCATGGGGGTGGAAACATCATGCTTTAGGGCTGTTTTTCTGCAAAGGGACCAGAACGACTGATCCGGGTAAAGGAAAGAATGAATGGGGCCATGTATCGTATTCCATCAGCAAGGGCATTGAAGATGAAACGTGGCTGGGTCTTTCAGCATGACAATGATCCCAAACACACCGCCTTGGCAACGAAGGAGTGGCTTCGTAAGAAGCATTTCAAGGTCTCCAGATCTCAACCCCATTGAAAACCCCATAGAAAATATTTGGAGGGAGTTGAAAGTCCATGTTTCCCAGCAACAGCCCCAAAACATCACTGCTCTAGAGGAGATCTGCATGGAGGAATGGGCCAAAATACCAGCAACAGTGTGTGAAAACCTTGTGAAGAAAGGGTATATAACAAAGTATTGAGATAAACTTTTGTTATTGACCAAATACTTATTTTCCACCATCATTTGCAAATAAATTCATTCAAAAATCCTACAATCTGATTTTCTGGATTTTTTTCTTCTAATTTTGTCTGTCATAGTTGAAGTGTACCTATGATCAAAATTACAGGCCTCATCTTTTTAATTGGGAGAACTTGCACAATTGGTGGCTGACTAAATACTTTTTTGCCCCACTGTACATGTGTCTCATACCATTTTAAAGCTATTCTCATTGTTAAAGTGTCCGATTTCAAATATGCTTCTCAGCAAAAGCACTACAAACGATTATGTTAGCTCTCCACCAAACCACAATAAGCACAGCCATTTTCCAGCAAATATAGCATTCAGAAAAAGCAGAATAGAGAAAATGAATCACTAACCTTGAATTATCTTCATCAGATGACACTCATAGGACTTCATGTTTCACAATACATGCATGTTTTGTTTGATAAAGTTCATATTTATTAAAAAAAATCTGAGTTTACATTGGCTTATTAGATTCACTAGTTTCAAAAACATCAAGTGATTTTGCATAACCACATCGTTTTAACAGAAATACTCATCATAAATGTAGATGATAATAAGTTATACACATGGAATTATAGATATACCTCTCCTTAATGCAACCGCTGTGTCAGATTTCAAAAAAAGTTTACAGAAAAAGCAACCCATGCAATAATCTGAGATGGCGCTCAGACCAGAAGCCAAATTATCCTCCATGTTGGAGTCAACAGAAACCAGAAAATACATGATAAATGTTTCCTTACCTTTGATGAACTTCATCAGAATGCAGTCCTAGGAATCCCGGTCCACAATAAATGCTTGATTTGTTCGAAAATGTCCGTTATTTATGTCCAATTAGCTACTTTGGTTAGCGCGCTTGGTAAACAATTCCAAAGTCACAAAGCGCGTCCACTATAACGTGACGAAATGTCCAAAAGTTCCATAACAGTCAGTAGAAACATGTCAAACGATGTACTGAATCAATCTTTAGAATGTCATATATCCTGAATAATATTACAACCGGAGAATTAGAATGACTTCAGATGACCGGTGGAACGCAGGTCCTTCCCCTTTTTTAATTTTTATTTCACCTTTATGTAACCAGGTAGGCTAATTGAGAACAAGTTCTCATTTGCAACTGCGACCTGGCCAAGATAAAGCATAGCAGTGTGAACAGACAACAACACAGAGTTACACAGGGAGTAAACAATAAACAAGTCAATAACACAGTAGAAAGAAAAAAAAGAGTCTATATACATTGTGTGCAAAAGGCATGAGGAGGTAGGCGAATAATTACAATTTAGCAGATTAACACTGGAGTGATAAATGATCAGATGGTCATGTACAGGTAGAGATATTGGTGTGCAAAAGAGCAGAAAAGTGAATAAATATAAACAGTATGGGGAAGAGGTAGGTAAAATTGGGTGGGCTATTTACCGATAGACTATGTACAGCTGCAGCGATCGGTTAGCTGCTCAGATAGCAGATGTTTGAAGTTGGTGAGGGAGATAAGTCTCCAACTTCAGCGATTTTTGCAATTCGTTCCAGTCACAGGCAGCAGAGAACTGGAACGAAAGGCGGCCAAATGAGGTGTTGGCTTTAGGGATGATCAATGAGATACACCTGCTGGAGCGCGTGCTACGGGTGGGTGTTGCCATCGTGACCAGCGAACTGAGATAAGGCGGAGCTTTACCTAGCATGGACTTGTAGATGACCTGGAGCCAGTGGGTCTGGCGACGAATATGTAGCGAGGGCCAGCCGACTAGAGCATACAGGTCACAGTGGTGGGTGGTATAAGGTGCTTTAGTAACAAAACGGATGGCACTGTGATAAACTGCATCCAGTTTGCTGAGTAGAGTGTTGGAAGCTATTTTGTAGATGACATCGCCGAAGTCGAGGATCGGTAGGATATTTTACTAGGGTAAGTTTGGCGGCGTGAGTGAAGGAGGCTTTGTTGCGGAATAGAAAGCCGACTCTAGATTTGATTTTAGATTGGAGATGTTTGATATGAGTCTGGAAGGAGAGTTTACTGTCTAGCCAGACACCTAGGTACTTATAGATGTCCACATATTCTAGGTCGGAACCATCCAGGGTGGTGATGCTAGTCGGGCGTGCGGGTGCAGGCAGCGAACGGTTGAAAAGCATGCATTTGCTTTTACTAGCGTTTAAGAGCAGTTGGAGGCCACAGAAGGAGTGTTGTATGGCATTGAAGCTCGTTTGGAGGTTAGATAGCACAGTGTCCAAGGACGGGCCGGAAGTATACAGAATGTGAACGCACATAGTGAAAGCATGGTCAACTCATGGCAGTGGTGACTATTTCCTGTCTCATTCGACCCCCCTTCACATTAGAGTCATCAGACAAAGTTCCTTTGACTGTTGCCATCTAGGGGAAGGCGTAGGAAGTAAAAACTCATCCATATCTCGTTGTAATTTCAATGAGAGCTTGGTTGAAAATCTGCCACCCCCAGAAAAAATACAAACAGGAAGTGTAATTTCTCAGGTTTTTGCCTGCAATATGAGTTCTGTTATACTCACAGACTTAATTCAAACAGTTTTAGAAACTTCAGAGTGTTTTCTATCCAATACTAATAATAATATGCATATATTAGCAACTGAGACTGAGGAGCTGGCAGTTTACAATGGGCACCTTTTCATCCAAGCTACTCAATACGGCCCCTGCAGCCATAAAAAGTTAAACTGAAATAATCTACGCCCAACTTCATGTGTATTTGTTGAATATTGAATTTCACTGGCTGTGCTTTTGAACAGCTCTTAAAGCTGTCATTCTATCACACTCTGTTGTTCTTACAGTAGGCTGGATGTTAGCATGATGTTTTTGTACAGGTCTTCCATTGAGCTGTTGTACTGTGCCTCCAGTTTTTGCACAATAAAACACAGCTGTGTCCTCAGCCTGCAGACTGGTAATGTCTAAGTACAGTACATTACTACTGTCTCTGGAGATGGTGAATCTGCTCTTAAAAGAGTCTCCAGAAGTGATGGATCCACTACCCCAGATGATCCCAATCCACTCCAGTGTTTTCCCTGGCTGCTGTCGTATCCATCCTGTACCATAGGCCGTCAGGGCATAGCCAGAGACTTTGCAAGATAGTTTCACTGACTCTCCAGAAGGTTTGAGTTGAGCAGGGGAGGATGTCAGACTAATGCTGTGTATATCTGAAGGAGATGGGAGTGTAGAAAAAGAGAGATGAGAGAAATTCACCAAAAACGACAGTATGTCACAATAGCAAAATAACTCACTAATACGATGGCAAAACAACCGACTAACACAGTGGTAAAACAACTGACTAACACAGTGGTAAAACAACCGACTAACAGTGGTAAAACAACTGACTAACAACTGACTAACAACTGACAATGTTTGGTGTCCTGTATACAAAGAGACAAAATCCCCCCCACTTACATGGCAGGACTGCCAGGAGGAGTAGGGATGTAAGAAACATGTTTCTCTGTTGGATCTCTGGCAGTGTCTGTCTTTGTACTAACAGACAGGGTGGTTGCAGTGAGGAAGTTTGTGTCAGAACAGGTAATCTATATAGCATTGGAAGGGGGTACATTTTGCATACTGTCTGTCCTACAAAGACAATTGTTTGATACATCAATGGATGCATTCTATATGCATAATGTACTCATCAAATATGCTCGTACAATACAATACAGACATACAGTTGAAGTCGGAAGTTTACATACACTTAGGTTAGAGTCATTAGAACTCGTTTTTCAACTACTCCACAAATTTCTTGTTAACAAACTATAGTTTTGGCAAGTCAGTTAAGACATCTACTTCGTGCATGACACAAGTAATTTTTCCAACAATTGTTTACAGACAGAGTATTTCACTTATAATTCACTATCACAATTCCAGTGGGTCAGAAGTTTACATACACTAAATTGACTGTGCCATTAACTTCTTGTTGTGACTAGGGGGCAGTATTTTCATTTTTGGAAAAAAAAGGTTCCCGTAGTAAACGGGATATTTTGTCAGGACAAGATGCTAGAATATGCATATAATTGACAGCTTAGGATAGAAAACACTCTAAAGTTTCCAAAACTGTAAAAATATTGTCTGTGAGTATAACAGAACTGATGTTGCAGGCGAAAGCCTGAGAAAAATCCAATCCGGAAGTGCCTCATGTTTTGATAGCGCTGCGTTCAAATCCCTATTGAGTCCCTATTGAGCAGTGAATGGGCTATCAACCAGATTACTCTTTCTCCGTATTCCCGAAGGTGTCTACAGCATTGTGACATAGTTTTACGCATTTATGTTGAAGAATACCCGTAAGCGGCTACATTGCGCAAGTGGTCACCTGATGCTCCCAGAGTGACTCTCGCCTAAAATACAGAGGTAGCCATTACTCCAATCGGTCCTACTGAAAAACGAATTGTCCCGATGGATATATTATCGAATAGATATTTGAAAAACACCTTGAGGATTGATTATAAACAACGTTTGCCATGTTTCTGTCGATATTATGGAGCTAATTTGGAATATTTGTTGCCGTTTTCGTGACTGCAATTTTAACATTTTTGGAAAAAAGGAACATTTGCTATCTAACTGGGAGTCTCGTGAGTGAAAACATCCGAACCTCAAAGGTAAACGATTTAATTTGATTGATTTTCTGATTTCCGTGACCAAGTTATCTGCTGCTAGCTGGACAAAATGCTATGCTAGGCTATCGATAAACTTACACAAATGCTTGTCTAGCTTTGGCTGTAAAGCATATTTTGAAAATCTGAGATGACATGGTGATTAACAAAAGGCTAAGCTGTGTCTCAATATATTTCATTCGTGATTTTCATGAATATGAATATTTTCTAGGAATATTTATGTCTGTTGCGTTATGCTAATTAATGTCAGGCGATGATTACGCTCCCGCATGCGGGATGAGGAGTCACTAGATGGGGCAGCATTTTCACTTTTGGATAAATAGCGTGCCCAATTTCAACTTCCTGCTGCTTATGCCAAGAATATAAGATATGCATATCATTAGTAGATTTGGAAAGAAAACACTCTGAACTTTCTAAAACTGTTTGAATCATGTCTGTGAGTATAACAGAACTTATGTAGCAGAAAAAACCCAGAGGACTAACCGTTCATTTTTTTTTTTTAGGTCTCTGTGTGTTCAGTGATTTCTCATTGGCTAACGATATTTCTTAGGAACTTGTTTTCACTTCCTACCGCTTCCACTGGATGTCACCAGTCTCTGGAATTTGTTAGGAACTGCGTAACACTGTTGAGAGTTGCGCAAGACTTGAAAAGTAGCTTGGTTTGTTGTCTTCCTGTATTGAACACAGATAGACCTGTCTTCAATTTGATTGATTATTAACGTTTAAAAATACCTAAAGTTGTTTTATAAAAGTAGTTTGAAATATTTTGACAAAGTTTATAGGCAACTTTTGAAATATTTTGTAGTGATGTTGCGCATTTTAGAAGCTGTTTTTTTTCTGGATCAAACGCGCCAAATAAATGTACATTTTTGATATATATGGACGGAATGAATCTAACAAAAGAACAATTGTGATGTTTGTGGGACATATTGGAGTGCCAACAAAAGAAGCTCGTACATGTGTTACTGTACTTTTACATTTAGACATTGGTCCTTTTTGGTGTTAATCAAGATGCTATATCAGGGAAATGCCTTTACCAGAGTGCAGGTGCGTCCTGTGGCAGTCATGCTTGGTTAGCTTTGAACTACTGTGCCCAATGCTCATTTTTATAGACACGACAAATAAAAACACATTCTTAAACATATTCTCCCCAAGACATACTAAAGTATTTAGGGGGAATTTCCCAGGGCAGCTCTGAGAAACCGCATGATTCAATACAATTCTTGAAAAGCGTGTTAAATCTATTACAAACACAAACCATGAATATGGTGTGTCAATAACATTGTTTGTGATGAGTAGCAGTGAATGACTCAAAATATTAAATAATATAATTAATACAACTGCTAACAAGGTCTATCATAAAAATGAAAATACCTGATTCCTTGATCCGAAACGTGATGAACAAAACGGAGCGATTTCTCCTACACAAATAATATTTTTGGAAAAACTGAACATTTGCTAAATAACTGAGAGTCTCCTCATTGAAAACACCCGAAGTTCTTCAAAGGTAAATTATTTTATTTGAATGCTTTTCTTGTTTTTGTGAAAATGTTGCCTGCTGAATGCTAGGCTTAATGCTATGCTAGCTATCAATACTCTTACACAAATGCTTGTGTAGCTATGGTTGAAAAGCATATTTTGAAAATCTGAGATGACAGTGTTGTTAACAAAAGGCTAAGCTTGTGAGTGAATATATTTCTTTCATTTCATTTGCGATTTTCATGAATAGTTAACGTTGCGTTATGGTAATGAGCTTGAGGCGATGATTACGCTCCCGGATATGGGATTGCTCGACGCAAGAAGTTAATAAAGGAGAAGTGTATCTAATGTTCCTTGTATAATAGTTGTATTTTGATCATCATTTATTATGAGTATTTCTGTAAATTCATGTGGCTCTCTGCAATATCACTGCATGTTTTGGAACTACTGAACGTAACACGCCAATGTAAAATAAGATTTTTGGATATAAATATTAACTTTACCGAACAAAACATACATGTATTGTGTAACATGAAGTACTATGAGTGTCATGTGATGAAGATCATCACAGGATAGTGGTTAATTTGATCTCTATTTGTGCTTTTTGTGACTCCTCTCTTTGGAGGAAAAATGGCTGGGTTTTTCTGTTGGTGGTGACCTAACATAATCGTTTGTGGAGCTTTCGCTGTAAAGCATTTTTTAACACTGTGGCTGGATTAACAAGAATTGTATCCTTAAAATGGTAACTAATACTTGTATGTTTGAGAAATTTGATTTATGAGATTTATGAGATTTCTGTTGATTTGTATTTGGCGCCCTGCAATTTCATTGGCTGTTGGCAAGGGATTCCGCAAGCGTTAATCTCTACTCTCCAGGACTCAGAGGGACACACAGACTCTTTATTTATTTTACCTTTATTTAATTAGGCAAGTCAGTTAAGAACAAATTCTTATTTTCAATGACGGCCTAGGAACAGTGGGTTAACCTCACTAGGGTATGTGGGATGCTAGCGTCCCACCTCGTCAACAGTCAACTAATATGCATACATTAGCATCAGGGCCAGAGTAGCAGGAAGTTTACTCTGGGCACGCTTTTCATCCGAACGTGAAAATGGTGCCCCCTATCCCAAACAGGTTTTAAGCTTCATTTTGGTGTATTGCACTTGTGATTGTATGAAAGTTAAATATTTACAGTAATTTAATATAAATTTGGTGGTCTGCAATTTCACCAGATGTGGTCGAGGTGGGACGCTACTGATCTGAAAGAAGTTAACCGAATGACCTCAGAGTGAAGAATGCCAATCTGAAGGGTGATACTTTCGGTCATGGAGCGAATCGGACAGCTATTGAGTAGGTGGTTACTCTCTCCACAATAGAGGCACAGGGTTTCACGTAACCTCCGGTGTCTCTCGGCAGGCGTAAGACGGGCGCGGCCGAGTTGCATGGGCTCTGGACTATTGGACAGTGGTGGACGAGAGAAGGGCATGGAAGACTCACAGGCCATGGGCGACTGTATTGGTCTGCGGTCCACCAGTAGGTTGCCAATGGATATGGACATCTGGATTTATTGGTTTAGGTCCGTTAAGTCTCCTCTGCAGGCCAGTTCGGTCTGTAACTCCCAATTACAACCCCTCCGGTAGACTGTAAGGAGAGTTGGTTCACCCCATCCACTGCCGGCAGCCATGGTACGGAACTCAAGGGCATACTCAGTGGTGGAGCGATGGCCCTGTCGCAGCTCACATAACAGGTACCCGGTTTGACGACCTGAAACTGAATTGTCGAACACCTCCTTGAAGAGCGCATGGAGGACAGATCAGAACTATGAGCAGCCCACAGGGCTGTGACCCAATCCAGGGCTATGCCTGTGAGTAGGGAGATGACAAAGTCCACCTTGTCTTTGTCAGAGGTGAAGTCAGCGCGGTGATGGTCAATGTACAGGTTACACTGCATGAGAAATCCTTGACATTTCCCTGGAGATCCACCGTATTGATTAGGCATGGATATGGGGGAGATGAACGAGAGGAGGCTGTGGAACATGATATTGGTGAAGCAGGAATGGACTGGCGAAGGAGGTCGCAGAGTTCATAGATTCGTTCCTCTTGTCGGGCAAGACATAGCTGTAGCTCCGCTAAATCCATCTGCCGTTTTTAGTGAGGTATTCTGTAATGTACACGAGGGGAGACAGAGAGCTGGTTTCAAGCACTGGGCGCAGCAGGTGTTTATTGCAAAGGGCCTCAGGAGGAAGCAGGTAGCTGGGTCCAGGGGCAGGCAGAAGGTTATACACAGGGGGTCCAAATGGGGAACAGTACAGGCAGGGAAAAGGCTAGTAATGTAGTCCGGGAGATCAGGCAACAAGTAGGTAACAGGAAATCCGATAAAGTACAGGCATGGAATAGGCAAAAGGCGCCGTTAGTGAGGCAGGCAAAAACTATCATACACGGGAGGAGTAAATCACGGGAAAAACAAACCTCCAAAAGAAGTGTCACAAAACAAACAATACCTCACAGTGATGGGGTGCCCAGAACTGAACTAAATAGTGTGTGAACAGGTGATTAGAATTCAGATGATTGGGATCTGGAGAGTGAGCTGCGTTCAGGGGATCTTCGTGTTTGAGGGTCTGAGTTGGAATCAGGCATTACACAACCTCACAAGTTCCAAACTGTGGACCTTCTTATTAAGTCCTTCACTCACCTCTACAGTTCGACCCCTCCTTACATCTCTCTACGTCAATGCTAACCCACCCTCTGGTTCTTTCTCTTTATAAACATTGTCTGTCTGTCCTTAGAGGCCCTCTGAGCCCTGGAGAGTAAAGAAGAGCATTTCCCACCAGTTTAGTTTCATCACAAACCATGGCTCCCTGCATCTCTGCAGCTGCTGCTGGCAGCTGTTGTCTGTGTCTCTGGATTTGTAAAACATTTATGATGAATACATTGGATCAGATGAGCTAAAGGGAAAGCGTTTGAGTGGATTGGTCATATTCATGGTGGTAATATTTACTACTCCCAGTCATAAGAGGATAGATTCACCATCTCCAGAGAAGACTCCAGAAGTAAGCTGTACCTACATATGAAAATCCTGAAGAGTGAGGCCATAGCACCACTTTTCCATTCAGCACACACAGCATCAATACCCTCAGATGAATGTTTTAGAAAGACAATGTTCACACAAATGTCAGTCATGGAAATGCATTTGACAAAATGTACATACATACTGTATAATTGAAAAAAAAACTGCATTTATAGAGTAGACTACTAAAGAATGCAAGCACATATCCATATAATCATGTGTCCCAAAGTGAATGTTTTTCAAATAATTTAAGAGTTCCATCTCTGATAAATGTAGTGTCATTAACTGACAGCTTTAATAAGGACAGTACTCTTGTTTTCAGTGTTATTCCTGATCTCTTCATACATGCACTTCTTTCCCTATGCAAATTTCTGAGTTCCCACCTCTACCCCTACCTCTGTCTTATATAAAGCAACCCGTCTATGCATGTTAGTCCCAGTACGCCCCTCTAAGTACTGGACAATAGAGCAGCTCCCACGAGTTCAGCTTCTAGCCATGATCCCTGCATCTCTGCTGCTGCTGCTGGCAGCTGCCTCCTGTGAGTCTCTCTTGATTTGGGGGGGGGGGGGGGGGGCGCGTGGGGACTCTACACGTATTTGGATAGGCAGAAATATAAATAATTCTAATGTATATTTAAGGTTGTTTGTGAACAATGTTACTATATTGGTGTATTTTATTCTTACAGGTATTTACTGTGATATCACATTAACCCAACCTGGTTCTATGGTTGTAAGTCCAGGAGAGTCTGTCACCATCCCCTGTAAGGTTGCTGGTTATTCTGTTACTAGCACTTGCACCAACTGGATTCGCCATTCTGAAGGAAAAGCTATGGAGTGGATTGGATACCTGTGTAGTAGTAGTAGCAGTGGCACAACAGACTCATTAAAGAGCAAAATCAGCTTCACTGTTGACTCCTCCAGCAGCACAGTGTTTCTACAAGGGAAGAATTTCCAGACTGAAGACACAGCTGTGTATTACTGTGCTCGCTACCCCCACAGTGATACAAACCACCGCCAGAGCTGTGCAAAAACCTATTCTCTGGGGACATACTTTATAGTACATGGAAACTGAAGAGCAGAGATGTGACTTTCAGTTCCAATTTCACACTATAGGGGGCAGGCTTAGTTAATAAGGATTTGCCCTGTATTGAAAAGCTTTCCACAATGTTTTTTAAAAATATATATTTTTCAAACGTTGATTCAAAGAACGTGGTTTCTCTCTGGTACTCTTCAGTAACATATAGTACAGAAACATTGATCCACTCACATAACTATTCAGCATTTTGACATCGCATATCTTCACCATGTCAGTGTTGTAAATGAGAATGTGTTCATCAACTTACCCAGTAAATTAAAGGATAATTATATAGAAAGTATTTAAACGGTGAACTTGGGGTATTTATCAAAGCCTCTTGTGATTGGTCCTCCCAGTGAGGTTGAGCTCATGCAAATTCTCTAGTCCTCCAACTTTATTAACGTCTCTGTTGAAGGTTGTTTCTGCTGAGGACTGTATTAACTAACTTTAGAGAACTACACATATCACCACGTTTCCTTCCACAGTAATACTCTTACTGACAGTATATCTAACAGGTTGAACAATTTGACATAAGGTTTTCATTTCAACGCCGACATCTCTGCTTTCTATTTCCACAGGTGTTCATGGTCAGACACTGACTGAGTCTGGACCAGTAGTTTAAAAGCCTGGGGAATCACACAAACTGACCTGTACAGCATCTGGGTTCACATTCAGTAGCTATGGAATAAACTGAATCATACAGACTTCTGGGGGAGTTGAGTGGATTGCTTATGTAGACACAGCTAGCACGGCAATCAATATTTTACTCCCAATCAGTCCAGGGAAGCCGTACAAAAAAACATTTGTAGTAGAAAGAATGTACTTACACAAGTACATGCACACACATCATCTGGCTGTGATAAGGAAATGAGACCCACATAGATGTTCATATACAGTATCATCTCACAGTGACACAGAGAGAACACACCTGTTAGATATGTTATAGTGTTGTTGATGCACAATAGATATCCCATTATCTTCATTTTACTGATGTCTCAATATTTTAGTTAATTGATGGAGGATCTTCAATGTGTTGAATTAATATGTAATATTGAATCATTCTTCTAGAAGTTTTCTAATAAAAACATGAATGTAGTTGCTGCTTACATTTTTAACCATTTGTCATTCGTCCTTATCTACTTTTTGTTTGCCGATGTATGTACCCGAAGAGTTTTATGACCTGGTGGATTAACTAAATGATTTACTTTCACGTGGTATAAACACAAATATAATCTAAAGAGGGTCTGTGTCACGCCCTGGTCTTAGTATTTTGTGTTTTCTTTATTATTTTGGTCAGGCCAGGGTGTGACATGGGTTTATCCTGTGGTGTGTTTAGTCTTGTTTTTTTTTGTAGGTATTGGGATTGTGGTATAGTGGGGTTTTCTAGAAAAGTCTATGGTTGCCTGAAGTGGTTCTCAATCAGAGGCAGGTGTTTATCCTTGTCTCTGATTTGGAACCATATTTAGGCAGCCATATTGTTTGAGTATTTTTTCGTGGGTGATTGTTCCTGTCTCTGTGTTTGTTTTCACCAGATAGGCTGTTTAGGTTTTCACGTTTCTTGTGTTCTTTCTTTATTAAACATGTATCAAAATTACCACGCTGCATTTTGGTCTGATCCTTGCTACACCTCCTCGTCAGAAGAAAACCGTAACAGTCTGTGAGCTTTCACATTGTAAAGGTTGTGTCCATTAATAGTGGTGATGGTCCTGAAGTGTCTTATATACCCTCCTATATACTGTCTCCCCCACCATCTCCATGTCAATGCAAACCCTCCCTCTGATTATTTCCCTAATTAACAGTGTCTGTCTGACTTCCTGAAAAAAGCAGCACCCAACAGTCAACACAAACCTTGTCCCCTCCATATCTGCTCCTAATGCTGCTAGCAGCTGCCTTCTGTGAGAATCTGTTCATACAGAATGGTAATTTCTATGTTTGGATGAAAACTGACAATGATGTTCATTGACGTGTGTTTCTCTATACAGGTGTCTACTGCGATATTGAACTCATCCAGTCTAGTCCAGTGGTCATAAAACCAGGAGTCTTTCAGCATCTCCTGCAAATTCTCTGAGTTTTCCATATCCTCTCACTGTCCTCACTGGATACGACAAGCTGCAAGGAAGAGCAATGCAGGATATATTTTATACATGCAGTACTTCGACTGTAGACTCATGGAAGATCAATTCTAGATATGACAGCTCTAGCAGTACCGTGATTCTACAAGTGAAAAACTTCCAGACTGAAGACACAGCTGTGGATTATTGTGTTCGGTGGACAAAGTGATAAAATCTGAACCTCAGTGATTTATTGTATAATAAGTACTCATTAAATTAAATAGAAAATAGACTTCTCAATATCAAATTGGTAAATTAATATACAGTAAGCCCTACAGTACTTATGACTGGTGGTGCTGGAAATTAATACCTGAATTATTTGCCAATTATACTCATTCTAGCCTGATAAGACTCTAGACCTTGATGGTATTCTAATTGATGTCTATTAAACATTCAATGAACTCCATTCATATAATAACGGTGACCTCACCAGTACAGAACAATAAGGTCTAAGCTCTGTATTATCAAAAGACACAAAGAACAAATAATATGTTATAAAAATATATACAACAAAAAACCTGGAGACCTTTAACATGGTTGTGACTAGATGGTGTACAGCTTCAACCAAAGGTGACTTTTCATAGCAGGTTAGGAGAGCACTTTTCCTAACCGTAACCTAATTCTCCTAACATGTTAGTTCGTTTCCCTAACCTGCTACGAAAAGTAACTTCTAGTTGTAGCTCTATACCACATAAACTCATGAACACTCCTGGGTCATGATACAGAAAATATTGGCACAATGTAAAGTTCATTTTATCACACTCCTGCCTAACATTATCTCCAAGTATAAGTCTGACTTTTGACATGGACAACACAGAGTATATATAGCTTGCACAGTTATTAAATAAATACATTTTAATTTACTAATATTCCCATTGCTTTCATATACTGTATACAGCCTCTCCCTATGCAAATTTCATCTAGCCCCTCTTCCTTTCTCTATCTCTCCCTCCTCCTTATATAAAAACCTCTCTGTATCTGAGCGTCCTAGTACAACCTTCTGAGTCCTGGAGAGTAGAGAAGAGCAGCTCCCACCAGTTCAGCTTCAACACAAACCATGTACCCTGCATCTCTGTTGCTGCTGCTGGCAGCTGCCTCCTGTGAGTTCCTGACTGTCGTTTGATCAGTATAACCTGTGTTGCTGTGATAGGGATGTGACTCATTGATCAATCTGACCTGTCGTTCCTCTCCCTCAGGTGTCCATGGTCAGATCGTACTCACACAGGCTGAGTCAGTCCAGGGGACTCCTGCAGGATCCCTCAAACTCACATGTGCCTGTAGTGGATTCACTCTAAGCAGCACTAATATGTTTTGGATCCGCCAGGCACCTGGAAAAGGACTTGAATGGATCATTTACTATTATTCTGACAGTGACAAGAGCAATGCCCCTGTAGTACAGGGTCGATTCACTGCATCAAAGGACAGCAGTAATTTCTATCTCCACATGAGCCAGTTGAAGCCAGAGGACTCTGCAGTGTATTACTGTGCTAGAGACTCACTATGGTTAAACTAATGAGAATAGCTGTACAAAAACCATCTGGTAGAGAAAGGAAGGACAGACACACAGACACACAGACACATGTATGGTATGACCAGTAGACCATGACAAGGGGAAACATGAGGAACAATTCTAATGATGTATTAAATAATAACACAATGATACACCTGTTAAATACATGGTGCTAGTGTTGTTGATGCACCAACAGGGGCCCCTATCTCTCCATAAGAATAAAATAAAGACCAGTACTGATGAAGGCCCTTGTTATGGGATTTACGAATAATAACTAAATGAGGTATACGTCACTATAACTGGCAAGAATTCTACCCTGTCTTTCTTGTAGTGTTAAATAATGTGTGTTCATTAGGAAGGGGTTATATGGCATGTACCGAGGAAGAAAGGAATGTATGTGGGGTGTTACGGATACAGGTATCCTGTGGGTGTGTGTGTGTGTATGTATCCTGTGTTCTTTTCTCTCCTTCTCCCCTCACAGGTGAAAATCATCACTCCACAATCAATCATCAATCAGAAGACACACCTCCTCCTGTTTTCTACCCAATCACACTTCCTCTCCCTTGGTTTAAAAACCCTGTCAGTTGTTTGCTCTAGAGCTCAATCTCTCTGTAAATACTATATCTCTGTAGATCGCGCTGTTTCACCCTCTACTACTATGTCTCTCTATCGCTCTTTATGTATTGAGCTCTCTGAGCACCTCCATATCACTGTCATCACCTGTGAGTATTGTATTGGTTATGGTGTTTGTTTATTGGTGGGAAAAGGGGGAACCAAGACAAGTCGCCCATGGGCATACACTACCCACAGGTAAACTTTTAACACTAGTTAGAACTGGGCGGACCACCCACTGTATTTTTGGTTAGTTAGCTGTTGAAATAGGCTAGTCTAGGTTAGGGGTGTTTTAGATGCTTGTTTTTTTCCTTGGGTCCAGCTCAGCCCCTTTTCCTGCTCCCCCCCCATTAACGTGTTTTCTAATAAACCATGTGTTTGACGGTAATTTAGTTATTTAGTTCTCACTTCACTTTAATTTGCATGAGTTATGTTACGGGTCTCGTTACCATCTCCCCTAGACTGTCGGGCCAAAAGGGATTTATAACATGGGGTAGAAAGAGAACGGAGAGGAGCATTAACCTGTTGGAACCGACCTGGATGTAAATCTTTAGAGAGGACAGGGAGAGCCCCTCCAGAGCTCTAGTATCTGGGGGAGCCTGGAACTGTCAGCTGAGTGGTTATAAACTGTGGTGAGACTCATGAGAAAATCCATATGTAGGTGTGTGTGTGCGTAGGTTAGGATGGTATTAAAGGAATGTATGTGAACTTGAGAGCTCTCGCAAATAAAATCGGGATCTGATCAATTGTGAGCTGGGAATTCTGTTTGTCTGTTTTATTGAAGACCAGAACTTTACAACCTCTGGGTATCAGACAGATAAAGATAAATTCCAGTTATGAACATTGATAACAAATTACTTAACAGTTCTGCTAAATTGTATTACAAAAAAGGAAAGTGGATGTCGATTAATACTTTACAGTTTATCAAAATATTTCATCCATCTCAGATATGAACTAATACTTGAATGTTGTGTTTCAAATCTGCCCCTTTACATTCAAAAAGATAACCGATAGAGGGTCTCTGAGTTCAGATGGCAAAGGTTGTGTCCAGTTATAGATACAATACATCACCCCCCCCCCGTCCTGTTTCTACTTAACCAGTGTTTGTCTGTCAGTCCTTAGAGGCCCTCTGAGTCCTGGAGAGTAGAGAAGAGCACCTCACGCCATTTCAGCTTCAACGCAAACCATGTTCCTGTCACGGTCGTCGTATTAGACGAATGAACACTAACAAAAAGAACCGTGACGCTATATAACCGAGTAGTGCAGACAGGCAACTACACAGACAAGAACCCACAAAAACCCTAGGCAAAATGGCTACCTAAATATGGTCCCCAATCAGAGACAACGATAAACAGCTGCCTCTGATTGGGAACCAATTCAGGCCACCAAAGAATACAATTACCTAGACTTACAAAAACTCCTAGATATACAAAACCCCCTAGACAATACAAAACCCAACATACCCACCCTCGTCACACCCTGGCCTAACTAAAATAATAAAGAAAACAAAGATAACTATGGTCAGGGTGTGACAGTTCCTTGCATCTACAGTGCCTTGCGAAAGTATTTGGCCCCCTTGAACTTTGCGAACTTTTGCCACATTTCAGGCTTCAAACATAAAGATATAAAACTATTATTTTGTGTAGAATCAACAAGTGGGACACAATCATGAAGTGGAATGGCATTTATTGGATATTTCAAACTTTTTTAACAAATCAAACTCAATTGGGCGTGCAAAATTATTCAGCCCCCTTAAGTTAATACTTTGTAGCGCCACCTTTTGCTGCGATTACAGCTGTAAGTCGCATGTCTCTATCAGTTTTGCACATCGAGAGACTGAAATTTTTTCCCATTCCTCCTTGCAAAACAGCTCGAGCTCAGTGAGGTTGGCTGGAGAGCATTTGTGAACAGCAGTTTTCAGTTCTTTCTACAGATTCTCGATTGGATTCAGGTCTGGACTTTGACTTGGCCATTCTATTATTTAACCATTCCATTGTAGATCTTGCTTTATGTTTTGGATCATTGTCTTGTTGGAAGACAAATCTCCGTCCCAGTCTCAGGTCTTTTGCAGACTCCATCAGGTTTTCTTCCAGAATGGTCCTGTATTTGGCTCCATCCATCTTCCCATCAATTTTAACAATCTTCCCTGTCCCTGCTGAAGAAAAGCAGGCCCAAACCATGATGCTGCCACCACCATGTTTGACAGTGGGGATGGTGCGTTCAGCTGTGTTGCTTTTACGCCAAACATAACGTTTTGCATTGTTGCCAAAAAGTTCAATTTTGGTTTCATCTGACCAGAGCACCTTCTTCCACATGTTTGGTGTGTCTCCCAGGTGGCTTGTGGCAAACTTTAAATTACACTTTTTTATGGATATCTTTAAGAAATGGCTTTCTTCTTGCCACTATTCCATAAAGGCCAGATTTGTGCAATATACGACTGATTGTTGTCCTATGGACAGAGTCTCCCACCTCAGCTGTAGATCTCTGCAGTTCATCCAGAGTGATCATGGGCCTCTTGGCTGCATCTCTGATCAGTCTTCTCCTTGTATGAGCTGAAAGTTTAGAGGGACGGCCAGGTCTTGGTAGATTTGCAGTGGTCTGATACTCCTTCCATTTCAATATTATCGCTTGCACAGTGCTCCTTGGGATGTTTAAAGCTTGGGAAATCTTTTTGTATCCAAATCCGGCTTTAAACTTCTTCACAACAGTATCTCGGACCTGCCTGGTGTGTTCCTTGTTCTTCATGATGCTCTCTGCGCTTTTAACGGACCTCTGAGACTATCACAGTGCAGGTGCATTTATACGGAGACTTGATTACACACAGGTCGATTGTATTTATCATCATTAGTCATTTAGGTCAACATTGGATCATTCAGAGATCCTCACTGAACTTCTGGAGAGTTTGCTGCACTGAAAGTAAAGGGGCTGAATAATTTTGCACGCCCAATTTTTCAGTTTTTGATTAGTTAAAAAAGTTTGAAATATCCAATAAATGTCGTTCCACTTCATGATTGTGTCCCACTTGTTGATTCTACACAAAAAAATACAGTTTTATATCTTTATGTTTGAAGCCTGAAATGTGGCAAAAGGTCGCAAAGTTCAAGGGGGCCGAATACTTTCGCAAAGGCACTGTATGCTGCAGCTGGCAGCTGTATACTGTGAGTCTGTAGTTGGGGGATAATAACAAAGAAATCTGTCTGTAGTATAAAATTGGCTTCAACGTAACTAGCTACTAGACTGTACAGTGGGGAGAACAAGTATTTGATACACTGCCGATTTTGCAGGTTTTCCAACTTACAAAGCATGTAGATGTCTGTCATTTTTATCATAGGTACACTTCAACTGTGAGAGACAGAACAAAAATCCAGAAAGTCACATTGTATGATTTTTAAGTAATTAATTTGGATTTTATTCCATGACGTAAGTATTTTGATACATCAGAAAAAACAGGAAAATTTATGGATACTTAGAAAAAAAACAGGAGAATTTATGGATACTTAGAAAAAAAACAGGAGAACGTATGGAGCAGGGCTTGTGTGGGATATTGCAAGAGTCTGTCTTGACGATGGGGAATTGGAAACGGACGGGTGTATAAACCTATAACCCGGGCCCTTTATCTGTAAGAAAGGAATAGTACAACTGTTTAATTATACCATGTTTTAAAAGGTCTGTACTAAACATTCTGAATTAAATAAATGTTTTTAAAATTGTATCTCACCCTTTAACGAACGGGATTCGGTCGTTTTCTGTCTTGCGGGAAAAAGCTTTTCTGAGAAAATGGGTCTGTGCATTTCAGAACAATGAACAAAGTTTCTTACAATTATATTATACGAATACAGTCCTACAACAGCCTGTTATAAATATTTAAAAGGTTATTAAAGTGCAGTACTGTGTGTGGTAATGATGTACAACTGTAGTCCAACTATGTTTATGCACAAAACATTTGCATGTTTAAATATTGCGCAGAATTTAAAATAATAATAATTATAAACATGTTTTAAAAGGTTAGTACTAAATATTGAATTAAATAAAGGGATTTAAAAGCAGTAGCTCACCTTTTAATGAAAGGAATATGTATTTTCGCTCTATCAACATGCCTGTCCCAGAGGAAAAAAAGGCTTTAAGGAAAGACGTGCGTGCTGGCGTGTATGTGTGTGTTCAAAAACAAATGGGTGTGTGTTCAACAATACCATGGCATTTTGCACTTAACACACAAGCCTTTCAAAGCCAATTTTATTGATCCGCAGAAGATGTGGGGGCTCAAACGTCAACCCACAGCCGGAATATAGCATGTCTCGAACGACCCCTGGGGTTAAAAACATTGTTATATCTAATCAGCACCCATGCTAACGGTCCCCCCCACCCCGGTCTGTAAATTTACATTGGACACCCCCCAACCTGTTTCCCCCTGAGGTGCTATGAAGCATAAAGGCTATACAGCCAGACAGAATATTTTGAGACACCCTCCTGTTTTAAATAATTGTTGGTCTCTAAACATTCAGGGTACTACCGGTCTATTTTGCATACAGGATGGTGGACTGAAAAAACGTCACCCCGACCTGTAAACTCATTCCCTACTATCTCTTGTTCATGACAGAGGACCTGGTGAAAAAGACAGTATTCTAGCATTCTGTATGGACGACTTTAACGCAACTCCAAACCACTGCCTAGAACAGAGGAAGAACGAACAGCTAAAAGATAATCTGTGACTCCATCCCAATGGAGCTTTTTGAAGGTCAGTTAGTGATAATAATATATTCAATTTGGATGCTTTAGGTATTTTGTCTGGGAATCGTTTGGATATTACAATTTGATATTGTTCTAATATTAAACAGACGTTATACAGTATGTGTTTTTTTTTGATTTTTTTTTACAGATATTCACAATTATTTATTAGGTATGTATTTAGACCCAAAATGCATGTATTTTTATAAGTTAAAGTGTATATATTTCATATAAATACATGTTAATATTATCTAACGTCTGTAGGATAACCAACATTGAGTTAACTGCTCCCGGGGAAAAATGCTTTGGATCATCCAACGTCAGCTGTTATAACTATCCCTGATGAGGATTCAGAGGAGCAACTGGAGGACACAGATTTTTACGAGATATCGATAGTGGGGAGAACAAGTATTTGATACACTGCCGATTTTGCAGGTTTTCCTACTTGCAAAGCATGTAGAGGTCTGTCATTTTTATTATATGTACACTTGAACTGTGAGAGACGGAATCTAAAAAAAATCCAGAAAATCACATTGTATGATTTTTAAGTAATTAATTTGAATTTTAGTGCATGACATAAGTATTTGATACATCAGAAAAGCAGAACTTAATATTTGGTACAGAACCTTTGTTTGCAATTACAGAGATCACACGTTTCCTGTAGTTCTTGACCAGGTTTGCACACACTGCAGCAGGGATTTTGGCCCACTCTTCCATACAGACCTTCTCCAGATCCTTCAGGTTTCGAGGCTGTCGCTAGGAAATACGGACTTTCAGCTTCCTCCAAAGATTTTCTACTGGGTTCAGGTCTGGAGACTGGCTAGGCCACTCCAGGACCTTGAGATGCTTCTTACGGAGCCACTCCTTAGTTGCCATGGCTGTGTGTTTCGGGTCGTTGTCATGCTGGAAGACCCAGCCACGACCCATCTTCAATGCTCTTACTGAGGGAAGGAGGTTGTTGGCCAAGATCTCGCGATACATGGCCCCATCCATCCTCTCCTCAATACGGTGCAGTCGTCCTGTCCCCTTTGCAGAAAAGCATCCCCAAAGAACACCTCCACCTCCATTCTTCACGGTTGGGATGGTGTTCTTGGGGTTGTAGTCATCCTTCTTCCTCCAAACACAGCGAGTGGAGTTTAGAACAAAAAGCTATTTTTATATATTTTTTTGTCTCATCAGACCACATGACCTTCTCCTATTCCTCCTCTGGATCATCCAGATGGTCATTGGCAAACTTCAGACGGGCCTGGACATGCGCTGGCTTGAGCAGGGGGACCTTGCGTGCGCTGCAGGATTTTAATCCATGACGGCTTAGTGTGTTACTAATGGTTTTCTTTGAGACTGTGGTCCCAGCTCTCTTCAGGTCATTGACCAGGTCCTGCCGTGTAGTTCTGGGCTGATCCCTCACCTTCCTCATGATCATTGATGCCCGACGAGGTGAGATCTTGCATGGAGCCCCAGACCGAGGGTGATTGACCATCATCTTGAACTTCTTCCATTTTCTAATAATTACGCCAACAGTTGTTGCCTTCTCACCAAGTTGCTTGCCTATTGTCCTGTAACCCATCCCAGCCTTGTGCAGGTCTAAAATTGTATCCCTGATGTCCTTACACAGCTCCCTGGTCTTGGCCATTGTGGAGAGGTTGGAGTCTGTTTGAGTGTGTGAACAGGTGTCTTTTATACAGGTAACGAGTTCAAACAGGTGCAGCTAATACAAGTAATGAGTGGCGAACAGGAGGACTTCTTAAAGAAAAACTAACAGGTCTGTGAGAGCTGGAATTCTTACTGGTTGGTAGGTGATCAAATACTTATGTCATGCAATAAAATGCAAATGAATTACTTAAATCATACAATGTGATTTTCTGGATTTTTGTTTTAGATTCCATCTCTCACGGTTGAAGTGTACCTATGATAAAAATTACAGACCTCTACATGCTTTGTAAGTCGGAAAACCTGCAAAATCGGCAGTGTCAAATACTTGTTCTCCCCACTGTGTATGTCAACTGTATGTATTTTTTTATGATAAAATGTATTACCGACACCAAAGGCCCTACACCACGAGAGGACATGGTCGAGACGGAAGGGGCACCCCGGAACATAATGTGTAAAACAATTAATTTGGATAATTTTAAATGACATTTTGGAGGTCGTTGATTTGCGGTTGTCTGAAAATGGACAGACAACATAAGGACAACTCTAAGATAGAAACAATACACAGTCAAGATATTCTAAAACTGGAGGACAACAATTTATTTAATATCTATATGTCAATTGTATGTATTTTTTATTATAAAATGTGTATATATTTTGTATAAATATAGTTGAATACTATTGTAGAAAAGCCCAAGGACGTTGGTGGAAACGTCCATTAATTCAAGGCCTCATACTCAGCTGTGCCAGGGGATGCCTTATTTAGGTCGGGTGGAAATGTACAACAGATCTCATCCCATAAAATAAGGAAACAGCCATAGCCAGATCTCGCTGCTTTCTCATCCTTAACTCCGACTAATCCAGAAGTTCTGTGCGTCCATGAATCCACGTAAGTCCATCGCATAGGGTACCCTTCATCGGAACTTTCCGTTGCGATCGGCAGGGGTGGGCAATCAGTTATTGGTTTATAGTTATTACCGCGGAGGGCGACTTGGAGCGCAAGCTTCAAATCTAACGTGTAATGTGATTTGGTCAATGATCAAGACTCTACGGATCATCACAGGCCAATTATACCAAAGTTATATGGTCAATATGTCATGAAATTACATGTACACATGAAGACACCTGAAAGGGTGAAATATGAAACGGCATTGTTTGCTGAACTGACCGATTCTAACAAACTAATGGGTATTATAGATGGAATAGCCAACCGATCACTGTATGTCTTATTCTTCTCATGATTATGATAAATAGTCACAAGCATAAATGACTCAAGGATGCTACCTATTGACTTCTTAATAAACCGGCATGTTGAATTCCCTAAGTATGCTAATAATGATTTTTAATAACGATTGTTACGATTTGATCTTTGTTATTATGAATTTGCTTGGATACCTGTTGTTCTGTTTCCTTTGTGATGCAGCACAGACTACTCAGTAAATATACCACGTTATGGTTAAAGGAATTCCTGCCTCAGTCTCATCCATTCCTCTGGAACCTATTCGCCTTTGTCAGTCATGCTACCAGCACAGATTCCAATAATCTTTAAATTATTTAAAACGTCCATTGGATACTCAGCTGAGACAGGGAATAATTGATATGGGGGCATCCAACATTAACGGGTGTAACTATTGACGATGCAAAAAGGGGGTTTTAAGAAATACATTTGTTTGACAGATTTGTATTATTATAAAAAATAATAATAATATTATCAGAATCTTTAGTACTACTTTCTTACATGCAAGACATACCGAGAACCAGGCAGTGATGAAAACATTTTAAAGGAGCTCTAATTCAAACATGCAAAGATATATATTTGATACAATTACCCCGTTAAACGGTTGTTACAATATCACTTCTAATTGTGTACATTTCAAGGTTTCACAAACATACAACAACTATCTAATTCATGTTTCCCGGACTAACACACTGTAGAGTTTCCTATTTACTAAAGAACAATCACTCAGACAAAACACATAAAAGTTGTAATATAATATGTATACATGTCATTCCATACTGAAAACAGATACATTCTGAAAGATTTTTGGGGGTTGATGTGATAACACATGTTTTTATTCATCTCTCAATTTAGGATAATACTGTTTATTTATACTTTACTTAAATTGTATTATTTATTGTGTCTCATACCATGCTAATACACAACCAAGCAATGCAAACAGCTGTGGAATTAACCCACAACTGGTGTGTGTCTTTTTGGGATCAATACTTGATCAAGAATACCAATAGGCTTGATCTGATCCTCTTCCCTATTACGACATCATATAATGGACAGTAATATGCAAAACCATAAAACTCTGACTAGAAAACAATGACACTTGCAATGTATTAATATAAACATGACTACTTGCAACCAGCCAGCAATGACTGGAGCCTTTGGATGCTCGGTGTATGTACACAGTGGGGATTTTGAAAGAGGGAGATTAGAACCCCAAAGTAATAGTGGTAAAAAAGATCATAAAGGTAATTTCATATTCCGGTTTTATGGGGTTAAAAACTTTATGGAAACCACTATTCACACTATGTGGATTGTAAACATGTACAGACAGAGAGCCATCACATCAAGAGGGATGAATGTACAGCAGTAGTCTTCTGCAACAAGCAATACGTGTTAAATATGTTTACATACAACCATGACTGAATGGTTTCACAAACTAATTTTAAAAGTTTTGTAAGTAAGTTGTAACAGGCCTCATTCAACAGTCTAGAGATTAACCTAGACACCAAAAACAGCAATGTTTAGAGAAGCTTGGAGATTTTCCCCATGTAAGAGGCAAAGAGGTGATTTACCTAACTTTGTACAGACCAAAGGATTTTCCAGAGTTGGCAATCCCTAACACTGGGTATGATAACTCTGACGCGTAAGTCTAATGATTATTGTAGATGTTAACAGAGGGAGTTTACAGTAGGTAAAAGAGCTGCATAAAGGCAAAGAGTGCAACAAATTGACCTACGTGACCTCAAAGACGGTCAGCCTACTTTATAATAGAGAATGCAGGGATGTGTACTTAACATGTACCCATTATAAAACGAAATGATCTACGGTCAAATGCATCTAAAGTTTTTAATGAAGTGGCAGCTGCATTCATATATATTATTTCAACATAGCTTGAATAATCTGCTTTGTACTATTGAGCAAGAGGCCTGACCTATTTCTATGTAAGAAGCCACATTTTTTTTATATAAAGCTTCTTAACCTTTTGCGTGTAGGGGGCAGTATTTTCATTTTTGGCTAAAATACGTACCCATTTGAAACTGCCTATTTCTCAGCCCTAGAAACTAGAATATGCATATCATTGTCAGATTAGGATAGAAAACACTCTAAAGTTTCCAAAACTGTCCAAATATTTACTGTGAGAATAACAGAACTGATATTGCAGGTGAAAACCCGAGGAAAATCCAATCAGGAAGTGCCTCTTATTTTGAAACCTCTCTGTTCCTATGCATGCCTATCCTCCATTTAAAGGGATATCAACCAGATTCATTTTTCTATGGCTTCCCTAAGGTGTCAACAGTCTTTAGACATAGTTTCAGGCTTTTATTTTGAAAAATGAGCGTGAAAGATCACATTGCGTAAGTGGATAGGTGGGGGCTCTCAGAGGGATTTTAAGCTACAGAGTAAAGCGGCCATTGTTTCTCCCGGAGTTATTGAAAAACCTACACACCCGGTTGATATTATCGACTATGTATTTTAAAAACAACCTGAGGATTGATTATAAAAAACGTTTGACATGTTTCTGTGGACATTATGGATATTATTTGGAATATACGTCTGCGTTGTCGTGACCGCTGTTTCCTGTGGATTTCTGAACATAACGCGACAAACAAACGTCGGTATTTTGGGAATAAAAATAATCTTTATGGAACAAAAGGAACATTTGTTGTGTAACTGGGAGTCTCGTGAGTGAAAACATCCGAAGATCAAAGGTAAACGATTCATTTGATTGCTTTTCTGATTTTCATGACCTAGCTACTTAATGCTTAGTGTACATTATGTTATGCCATGCTATCGATAAACTTACACAAATGCTTGGATTGCTTTTGCTGTAAAGCATCATTTCAAAACCTGAGATGACAGGTGGATTAACAAACGGCTAAGCTGTGTTTTGCAATGCTGCACTTGTGATTTCATGAATATTAATATTTTTTTGTAATATTATTTGACTCTGGCGCTATGCTATTCAGCGTTTGCTGATGACAATTATCCCGCTGCCGGGATGGGTAGCGACAGCAAGTTAAATAATGAGTTACCATTTCCCGAATTCACTCAATATCAGAATATATCGTTATCATCTCCGTCATCCATTATTTATGATTTCATCATATCTCAGTCTCATTATGAACGTCGTAAAATCCTATAAATCTTCAAGAACCAACCATAGCATAAATAAGGAATCAGCGATATACAAATTGGCTTAATTATTTATTTCCTAACTAACTAAATAATCACACAGAATTACATAAACACACAAACAGGATAGGTTATACATTGATTACTACACAATGCAATGAAATGTCCCTAGTGGACTAACCTGATATGAAGGCTTGGTAGACAATGGAAAGGGGTGGAGAAAGAGCGGGAAAAACAGAGTGGGAGAGACAGAGTGGGCTTATTGTACATACATGTGGAAAATAAGCCCATTGTAAATATGGATATTTAGCACCCTAACAACCGCTCATTCGGATTTGGAAATGCAACACATATTTACGATCATATATATTTGTTGTCTCTCTATTGACATCACCGGTCTGTCTGGGAAGAAATTATAAGGAAGCCTCTAGTTTGTCCACCAGAGATCAAAGTCTTTCGTAGTTGTAGCTTATTCAGCGGGCTCTGTTCGTTAGAGTAGAGTGGTGAGAGGAAATAATTCTTTGCCTCTCTTCTTCGGTCGAGTTTACTAGACTATTTTACATATACAGCTGCAGACTGTGAATGTGTAGTCTTACAGTTTTAAAACCCTTTATAATGTATTCAGCTGGAACCACTTCACACACTGGCAACACCCTGGCATGTTTTGGTCTAATGTACATTTTCTTAGACATTTGTAACATATTCAGCTGGCGCTGCATGTAACTGGTCTGGTGGAGTCTAACTATTATTGACCTCCGGTTCAACACCGTCTGCCCGCTTGGTTTGATATGTTAATTATTCACAAGGCTTTTAAGCACTTGCCTTGGAGGGCTGTGTTAGGCACTTTGCCACGAGGCCTGTGCTCATGTGGGCATGGTTACTGACTGGGTAAAACTTTACATGAAAAACAATTCTTTAATTTAGAAGGCTAAGATCACATTTCATTTTCTCACAAATAGTTTCATATTTAATCATATAAGTTCCCCAACATTTGGTTGTGAACCTGACAACTGGGAAATATACACATTCAGAGATATGTTATGTTTACAGTTTGGCTCATTCATCCCCCTCTTCTCCCCTGTAACTATTCACCAGGTCGTTGCTGCAAATGAGAAGGTGTTCTCAGTCAACTTACCTGGTAAAATAACGGATAAATAAACACAAATTTAAATACATGTTCTTATAATGTCCTTACTTACCTCACTAATTAGTAACAAATTCAACAGAATTTTTCTTTAACTTCTCTAGGGTATGGGGCAGCATTTTCACGTTTGGATGAAAAGCATACCCAAATTAAACTGCCAGCTACTCATTTGCAGAAAATAAGATATGCATATTATTAGTAGATTTGGATAGAAAACACTCTGAAGTTCATAAAACTGTTTGAATCATGTCTGTGACTATAACAGAACGTATATAGCAGGCGAAAACCCGAGGACAAACTATTCAGATTTTTTTTTGAGGTCACTCTCTTTTCAATTAGATTTCATTGGTAAACTAGATTTCTAAAAGACTTGCTTGCCATTCCTACGGCTTCCACTGGATGTCAACAGTTCTGAGAAATTGGTTGAGGTTATTCCTTTCTGTAATGAAGAAATACGGCCATCTTGAAGTCGAGCCACTCTAGGTGTCCTGTTTGATCGAAGCGCGTGAGCAGAAGGCATGCTACGGTTGGTTTTAATCCTGTATTGAACACAGATCATCCCGTCTTCAATTGTATTGATTATTAATGTTAAAAATACATAAAGTTGTATTACAAAAGTAGTTTGAAATGTTTTGGCAAAGTTTACAGGTAACCTTTGAGATATTTTGTCGTCACTTTTGGGCAAGTTGGAACCTGTGTTTTTCTGGATCAAACGCGCCAAATAAATGGACATTTTAGATATATATCGACGAAATGAATCGAACAAAAGGACCATTTGTGATGTTTATGGGCCATATTGGAGTGGCAACGACAGAAGCCTGTCAAAGGTAAGGCATGAATTATATATTTTATTTCTGCGTTTTGTGTCGTGCCTGCAAGGTTGGAATATGCTTATCTCTCTTGGTTTACAATGGTGCTATCCTCAGAAAATAGCATCGTATGCTTTCGCTGATAAGCCTATTTGAATTCTGACATGTTGGCTGGATTCACAACCAGTGTAGCTTTAATTTGGTATCTTTCATGTATGATTTAATGAAAGTTTGATTTTATAGTAATTATCATAGTAATTAATTTGAATATGGCGCTCTGCATTTTCTCAGGCTTTTTGCCAGGTGAGACAGTAACGTCCTGCCTAAACTCCGATTTTTTTAATATAAATATGAACTTTAACGAACAAAACATACATATATTGTGTAACATGAAGTCCTATGAGTGTCATCTGATGAAGATCATCAAAGGTTAGTGATTAATTTGATCTCTTTTTCTGCTTTTTGTTACTGCTCTCTTTGGCTGGAATTTTTTTTCTGTGACTTAGCTTGGGGGGGGGGACGCAGGAAACATGTTTATGTTGAAGTTAGACTGGTGTCACGATCGTCGTAGTGAGGAGACCAAGGCGCAGCATGATGATAATACATCTTCCTTTTAATAATGAAGAATACTGAGCAAACTATACAACAATAACAAAACGACAGTGAACGCTATAAGACACCAGTGCTGACATGCAACATCACATAGACAATAACCCACAAAACCAAAATGGAAATTGGCAACCTAAATAGGATCCCCAATCAGAGACAACGATAAACAACTGTCTCTGATTGGGAACCAATTCAGGCCACCATAGACCTACATTACCTAGACAATACCAAAACCCCATAGATATACAAAAAATAAGAGACAAGACAAAAACACCCATTCCACCCTCGTCACACTCTGTCCTAACCAAAATAATAAACAAAACAAAGATAACTAAGGTCAGGGTGTGACAGTACCCCCCCCCCCCCCCCCCCCATCCTCCAAAGGTGCGGACTCCCGGCCACTAACCTAAACCTATATGGGAGGGTCTGGGTGGGCATCTAACCTCGGTGGTGGCTCCGGTTCTGGACGCCACCCCCCTTCTTTACACCAAGTCCGCTCTTGTAGCACAGACCCGTGGATCATCGGAGGCTCTGGACTGCGGATCCTCGCAGTCTAAAAAAGGTCAGTTTTATTGCTTCTTTAATCAGAACAACAACTAGTGTCTTATAGCGTTCACTGTCATTTTGTTATTTTTGTATAGTTTGTTCAGTATTCTTCATTATAAAAAAGAAGATGTATTATCATCACGCTGCGTCTTGGTCTCCTCACTACGACGATCGTGACACCAGTCTAACTTCAACATGTTTCCTGCGTCGCTACTGCTGCTGCTGGCAAGGGCCTCCAGTGAGTTTCTATGGACCGATACATGGACAAAAAACTGTGGAGGAATATTCTGTCAAATCAATTGGATAACATGATTCACTAAAAGTTCTATACTGTTTTTTTGTTTGGTTTTAGAGGTGTGTTTTTTCAGACTGAACTCACACAGCCAGGCTCTATGACCCTGCAGCCTGGACAGTCCCTAACCCTCTCCTTTAAGGTCTCTGGATATTATTTAACCCCCTAGAGTCGATTGACACACTAGACCCCTGGACTTTTTTCACATTTTATTACATTACAGCGTCATTCAAAAGTTGATAAAATTGCTTTTTTTCCTCAATCTGCACAAAATACCACATAATGACAAAGCAAAACTTATTTTTTTTGCAAATATATGAAATCAAATGGAAATATCACATTTACATAAGTATTGAGACTCATTACTCAGTGCTTTGTTGAAGCACCTTTGGCAGCAATTACAGTTACAGCCTTGAGTGTTCTTGGGTGTGACATTGCTATCTTGGCACACCTGTATTTGGGGAGTTATTCCTATTCTTCTCTGCAGATCTTCTCAAGCTGTCAGGTTGGATGGGGAGTGTTGGTGTACAGCTACTTTCTGGTTTCTCCAGAGATGTTTGATCGGGTTCAAGTCGGGGCTCTGACTGGGCCACTCAAGGTTTTCATCAAGGATCTTTTCCTTGATCCTGACTAGTCTTCCAGTCCCTGCCGCTGAAAAACATCCCCACAGCATGATGCAAATCAAATAGCTAAATTATCCATAGTATGAAGGTCTTAAAACAATTCCATGTGTCTAAATAATTAACCAGTACCAGCTACTGTACAGGTAGGATACGACAACCTGCAGGAAAAGCAGGAATAGCAGTTCAGTATCACCAGAGACTCTGACAGCAGCACAGTGCTCAAAGACCCCACAGTGATACAAACCAGGACCGGACCTGTACAATAACTGAAGACCCATGTGAATCAAACACAAGTGCCACATATGGCCCTCATTGATTCAATATAATATAATAATATCAATCAAAGAACTGCTCCATAAAAATAAAACTTCTTATTGATACACTGGCACAATAAGTGGCTATGTCACTATTACATGTACACCTTGAGTTTTCACCAAAACTTTTCACAACAGTACCAGTATACATAGTATTTTAGACCACTAGATCTACGGGGAGAAACATGTAACACCATTGAGATGCAAATGTGTTTCTGTTCACATAGACCCAAGGTCTCCTCCCATTTCAATAGTCTGATATAACTGCCCTCCACAGACCATCTCCCTCAGTCACGACGACCCCTCCCAGTCTGTGCTTCAACTTTTATAGAATTTTAGATCCATCCCACAATGAGAGTTCTAGAATGCATGTTCCTCCTGGTTCTCATCTCAGGTGAATTATGTGTTTTCAGTGTAGGAGACAGGAAAGGAGCTGTTCTAATTGGCTGGTGGGTGATAGTCATCTAAACTCTGTCTGTTTTTCAGTTGTTCAGGGGCAGTCACTCACCTCCTCTGAGCCAGTAGTGAAGAGACCTAGTGAGTCAGTAACACTGTCCTGTACTGTGTCTGGATTCTCCATGGCTAGCTACTGGACGCACTGGATCCGTCAGAAACCAGGGAAAGGTCTAGAGTGGATTGGGCTCATTGACAGTGGCACTGGCACTATATTTGCCCAATCTCTACAGGGTCAGTTCACCATCACCAAAGACAGCTCCAAAAACCAGCTGTACCTCGAGGTAAAAAGCCTGAAGACCAAAGGCTCTGCTGTTTATTATTGTGCCAGAGACACAGTGACAAAGAAGCTTGTATCGCCATACAAAAACGGGCAATTAGCGTATCAGTTCTTTAAGCACACACACACAAACACACACACACCCACATACACACAAACACTACTCAACAGCAGTGGAAAACACAATGTCCACTGATATCAATGTTATCCACATAAAACATCCACACACATTATAAACAGTGAAAACATATTATTTACAATTACTCAGAAGTACCTTTTATGCAACTCAGACTTCATATTAGCTATTATGTTTTGAGCATCTTTATCAGGCAGAATTATATTAATTTGATCATCAAACAGAAATACACTCAAACTAAAAACAGTAATAGATGGATTATAGATCCCTGGAGAACTCCACAACAGATTCCCAAGAGGGGATGAGCAGTAAGAGATACATATATTTCAATACTAATTGTATTGTCCCACATTGGGAAATATTCCTGTTTTTTAGTTCATTCAGCATTGTATAAAAATAAAAAACACACATCTAGTGTGAATACCGCTTATGAAAAATCTGAAAAACAAAGCGAAGAATGAAAGACGGAGGGGAGGGAGGGAACCAAGGAGTAGAGCAGAAGATATCTCTGTCTTAGTCTCCATTTAATCCTCTAGAGGGCGGTCTATGCAAAGTCTCAAAGTTTAGTAGTCATATACAGTAAGTTAAACATTACAATGAGCCCTGCGCTAACTAATACTGAACAATGGAACTGATGAGCCTCTGGAGTTTAGTTGTCATGGTGATGTCCATAGACAGTAAGGTCAAACACTACATGGTGACTGAAGAATGTCTGAGTATCATGGTCAAAGTTTATATTAGTGTAAATGCCACATCTTCAACTGAATATTAAAATGTTTTTGTTTTGCAGGTGTTTGTTGTGATGTCAGACTGGATCAGTCAAGGAGACTGTTAAATTATCATGTAAAACATCTGGATTTACAACGACAGACTATTATATAAACTGGATAAGGCAGCAACCAGGAAAAAGACTAGAGTTGATTGCTACCTGCTCAGACTGCCTGAAAGGCTGGTTCACCCTGACTGAGGATGTCTCCATAAACACACAGTTCTTAGAGGCCAAGATTCTGAGAGCAGAGGACTCTGATGTTTATTATTGTGCTGGACAGACACAGTGACTGGAGCTGGTGAAGCAGCTGTACAAAACCCTCAGCTCCAGTCTCTGTTAACATCAATCCCATGGCCCCACCAACACTATAGGATTGAGTAAACACATCATACTGTAAATTATAACCCAAATATAAAAAATATATGTATAACTTGAAAAGCATAAAATATTCCTGACAACCTGTCAAGATAACTGTATGAATATCCTGATGAAACTTTAACTGAAAACTTTATAGCCATTCAAAGTGAGTTCACAATGTCAAATAAGCCCACAACAGTTTTAGTATATGCAGTCATATATTTATCAATCGCTAGCAGCAAAAACCATTAATTTAGTCATGTCTTTCAATTTGGGGAACTTAATTGCGTGAAACCAGATTTCAAATTTCAGCAAACAGAATTAAGCTATGTGCACAAGAACAGTGTAGTGCCTTTCTTGCAAGCTCCAAACTCAACAATGCAGTAATCAATATCAATGTAGCACAAAAAATAACATATGGTAGAACAAAAACACACAAGATATAAAAATAAGAATTATGAAGATCACAGGAAAGAAGAGAAGCTACTGTATATACAGTCAGTTCCAAGACCATATTTACAATGTGCAGGGATACTCTAGCCATTCTGTTGGCTATTTAGCAATCTTATGGCTTGCTGGAGACTTCGTGCCATGGATCATCGCTGGAGGCTTCGTGCCATGAATCATCGCTGGAGGCTTCGTGCCATGGATCATCGCTGGAGGCTTCGTGCCATGGATCATCGCTGGAGGCTTCGTGCCATGAATCATCGCTGGAGGCTTTGTGCAATGGATCATCGCTGGAGACTTCGTGCCATGAATCATCGCTGGAGGCTTCATGCCATGGATCATCGCTGGAGTGAGGAGACGTATAGGCAGCCTGGTGTGTGGAGCTGCCACAGGGCTTACCATGCTGGGGAGACATAAAGGAGGCCTGGTTCTGGGAGCAGGCACAGGACTCACCAGGCTGGGGAGAACTTACAGGAGGCCTGGTTCTGGGAGCAGGCACAGGACTCACCAGGCTGGGGAGACATACTGGAGGCTTGGTTCTTGGAGTAGGCACCGGAAACACTGTTCCGTGGAGGTGCACTGGAGGTTTTGAGCGTAGAGCCTGCAAAACCCGTCCTGGCTGGATGGTTACCTTCGCCCGGCAAATGTGGGGTGCTGGCACAGGACGCACTGGGCTGTGCAGACGCACCGGAAACACAGTGCGCAGAGGCGGTGCAGGATATCCTGGGCTGAAGACACGCACTGGAGGCCAGGCACGCTGAGCCGGCACCGTCCGTCCTGGCTGGATGCCCACTCTAGCCCGTCCAATGCGGGGAGCTGGAATGTAGCGCACCGGGCTGTGACCGCGCACAGGAGACATCGTGCGCTCCACCACATAACACGGTGCCTGACCAGTACCCCGCTCCCTACGGTAAGCATGAGGAGTTGGCTCAGGTCTCCAACCTGACTCAGCCAATCTCCTCGTGTGCACAGCGGAGCAGGCACGAGAGGCAGCCCCCCAAATATTTTTTTGGGGGGGCTGCCTCTCGATTTTGCTCCGCTGTGCCAACTCCTCGTATTGTCGCCACTCTGCTTTCGCCACCTCTATCTCCTCCCTTGGACACTGATACTCTCCAGCCTTTGCCCAGGGTCCCTTTCCTTCCAAGATCTCCTCTCATGTCCATTCCTCCAGTAAGGGAAAAAAAAAAGTAATTAAAACGCGAACTTTTTTCCAAATGAACTCCATAATATCGACAGAAACATGGCAAACAATGTTTAGAATCAATCCTCAAGGTGTTTTTCACATATCTATCGACGATAAAATCCATCGTGGCAGTTTACTTTCAATTCTGAAGAAATTGAACGCGCATGGACCTACAGATTACGCACACAGGACACCGGGAGGGACACCAGGTAAATGTAGTCTCTTATTGTCAATCTTCCAATGATATGCCTACAAACACGTCACAATGCTGCAGACACCCCGGGGAATAGACAGAAAGCGCAGGCTCATTCCTGGCGCATTCACAGCCATATAAGGAGACATTGGAACACAGCGCCTTTAGAATCCGGGGCATTTCCTGTATGAAACTTCATCTTGGTTTCGCCTGTTGCATTAGTTCTGGGGCACTCACAGATAATATCTTTGCAGTTTTGGAGACGTCAGAGTTGTGTCTTTCCAAGGCTGTCAATTCCATGCATAGTCGAGCATCTTTTCGTGACAAAATATTGCGCTTAAAACGGGCACGTCTTTTTATCCAATAATGACACAGCGCCCCCATAGGTTCAACATGTTTACAGTTTTATAAACCTCAGAGTGTTTTCTAAATGCATATCCTAGCTTCTGGGCCTGAGTAACAAACAGTTTACTTTGGGCATGTCAGTCATCCAAACCTCCGAATACTGCCCCCTATCCCCAAGAAGATATCAATTAAAACACATATACTTTCATCACAATTACTGTATTACTACAGTTCCTTAGCAGTGACATTCCATCCATCAAATCTGCTCAAAGTATTAGTATCACGCTCCACTACTCGTTTTTATGTATCCGAGATAGGTTAGGTGAACTAAATGTTTTTTATAGTAAGGTATCATTATACTGAAATCCATTCCCCTTTATTAAAATGTAAATGAACTCAAGTTCATCATAAGTTAAGTTTTCAGGTCAAATGTACCTGTTCCCCATCTCTAAATCTCCATATGATCTCTGTGTGATCTTCCCACCCTGGGAGGAGGAGTCATTGCAAAATTCTGACCTCATCCATTACTACTTATCTCACTGCAGAGTGGAGGAGAGGAACTGAAACGGACTAGTCTGAAGAACAGGGACAAACCATAACTTCTGACAATTCATGATGAATTATTCTATTGATTTACTTCTGATGATTGTAGGGTTTGACAGGTGAACACTTTAAGACTAGTTTTATGTAAACATATTGTTATGTGAGGTTTTTAGTCCAGGTATTATCTCTATGTTGCTTTATCTCCACAGGTGTTCATGGTCAGACATTGACTCAGTCTGAATCTGTAGTTATAAAACCTGGAGAATCACACAAACTGACCTGCACGTATACTGAATTATGTGGCCACATTTGGAATTGTTGGATCAGCAAGGCTCCTGGGAAAGAACTAGAATGAGTTGCAGCTTTTACCATCAGTGATGGTGGCAGTCAGTTCAGGGTCGGTTCACCATCTCCAGAGACAATAGCAAGCATCAGGTGTATCTCCAGATGAACAGCCTGAAGAATGAAGACTGCTGTTTATTTTTGTGCCAGAGACTCAGTGTAACAGGAGGCTGCTGCACTGTACAAAAACTGGTTGACACTTGCCAGAACTTGCAACATTCTCACCGGATTACGTAATGAACCAAAGCGTCCGTTGCTATGCTGGGTGCTTGGCTCTATTTTACCTCGTAGCGGCCGTGAAGGAGGGAGGATACCGGGCAGTTCTAGTTCTCTTTCACCGTATGAACGCTTGCTCAGTCTGCACAAAATCATTACCTCAGAATTGCTCTCCAAGGACAGTGTTTTTGACAGGGACAACCTGCTGACTACCTGTTGCTTCAGAGGACCGAAAAGACTGGAAAGAGAATACTTTCTTTACCATATACTTGTCTTTACTTGTCTTTCTTTACCTGTCCATGGGGCGGTTGGGTAGCCTAGTGTTGGACTAGTAACCGAAAGGTTGCAAGTTCAAATCCCTGAGCCGACAAGGTACAAATCTGTCGTTCTGCCCCTGTTCCTAGGCCGTCATTGAAAATTATAATTTGTTCTTAACTGACTTGCCTGTTTAAATAAAGGTAAAATAAATAACCTGGGTGGTTTGATCCCTGAATGCTGACCCGTACACCGTGTATGACTATACATTTTTTACTGCTCTAATTACAGTATGAAAAACAGAGAACCGAATGAAGGACAGGGAGGAAGGGAATCAGGGTAAAGAGCAGATTTCTTCCCTTTCAGTTCCTATTTAAGCCTCTAGATGGCTGTCTATGCAAAGCCTCCTTCCCCTCCATCCCTTAATAATCAGACACTTAGACCTGGTCATTAACAATGTGGACTGTCTGGAGTTTAGTTCTCATGGTGATGTCTGTAATAAGTAAATGACAATATTCCATCCACTAAAATAAATGTCTCATCATTTTCATGAATTCTTTCAAAATCATCTGCTACAACGGTGTCTATCAACCTGTTTAAAGATGTCACTGTTCATGTGTATGAATGTTTCCACTCTAAAGTTTTTGGTATTTTACATTTAAAATACTCAAGAAAGTCAAATATAGTTTGTATAGAGTTATATTTCGGATGTTTCAATGAAAGGCAACTATTTTCTAAGGGTTCTAAGATGACATATGTAATTGTTTTAAGATGGTTGTACCATGGAACATTTAGCTATTTGTTTTCGAATTTTAGGACTCCTTTGGGTATCTACTGTAGCCCATAGAAATGCATTGAATAACACATCCATTAATGGAAAAAAAAGACAGTAAAAAATTAATCATGAGGAATAAGGTTTTGAAGTGTCTTTCCTTTATCTAGGAGATATAAGAAACCTCAGGAAATATGTATATATATTTTGGACACATATTTTGGTCAAATTGATCATATTAGTTAGCCAAACCGTTTGGACGCTACAGACATTTTCACGAAAATAACGATCCTAGGGACGTCTCATGTTCTGACAACATCGCTTTGGCTCGGCCACTTTTCTACCGCAGATGCAGAAGGCCGCCATAGGCGGGTGTGGTGGATTGAGACGCATCCCATGCAAAAAGACAGGTCTTAAACTGACGGATTTCAATGTGGATTTTTTTATTATGTTACTTAGATTGACGCACCTGTGAGGGACATGGAATCACCTCAACATAATGTTAAATGTTGGTATTACCAAATAAACTACAACATACAACTATTGTCTGCACAGGTCTGAACTATTGTCTTCACAGGTCTGTTGCGAAGGCAACAGCTACTATTCCTTGAGTCCACACAAAACATGAAACATGACATAACACAGAACATGAATAAACAAGAACAGCTCAAGGACATAACTACACACATTTAAAAAGGCACATAAAGGCACATTTAGCCAAAATATCAGTACATACACACAACATATCTAGGTCAAATAGGGGAGAGGCGTTGTGCCGGCAGGTGTTGCTTTTTTCAAACCAGGTTTGCTTTTGATTTGAGCAATATAAGATGGAAGGGAGTTCCATGCAATAATGGGTCTATACAATACTGTAAGCATTCTTGAATTTGTTCTGGAATTGGGGACTAAGAGATAAATCCAATTCAATACTAATGGTATTGTCCCACATAAGGAAATATTATTGTTTTTGTGCTGTTCAGCATTGCATAAAATACAAAACATATCTAGTGTGAACATCCCATATGGAAAATATGAACTACAGAGAGCAGAATAAAGGACAGGGAGGAGAGAGAATCAAGGAATAGAGCAGAAGATCTCTCCCTCTCAGTCTCTATTTAAGCCTCTAGAGGGCGGTCTATGCAAAGTATCCCTCCCCTTCATCCCTTTATAATCAGAGACTCAACTCTGGTCTTCTCATTATAGGCAGCTTGGACTGACATTATAACATTACAAGTCCTGTACTAACAAATACTGAACAATGAGGACTGCCTGGACTTTAGTACTCATGGTGGTGTCTGTAAAAAGTAAGTGACAATATTATTTGTCAACTAAAATGAATGTACCATCATTTTCATGTGTGTTTTTATTTTTATGAACTGCTAGAAAGATTAACCGATTATTTGTAATTTAATTTCCAAAGGTGTTCAGGGTCAGACACTGACGGAGTCTGAATCAGTGGTTAAAAAGCCTGGAGAATCCCACAAACTGACCTGTACATATTCTGGGTTTGGTGGCAACAATTGGAATGCTTGGATCAGACAGGCTCCTGGGAAAGGACTGGAGTGGGTTTCAGCTATTACCAGCAGTGATGGTGGCAGCACTTACTACTCCCAGTCTGTTCAGGGTCAGTTCACCATCTCCAGAGACAACAGCAAGCAGCAGGTGTATCTCCAGATGAACAGCTTGAAGACTGAAGACTCTGCTGTTTATTATTGTGCCAGAGACACAGTGACACAGGAGGCTGCAGCGCTGTACAAAAACTTATTAAGCAAGCACTTCTCTTACTGTGAGATTCTGTGAAATATTTCTGAGCTCCAGTCTCTGTCAACATAAATCCCATGGCCCGACCAACACTAGGAGAGAGTAGACACATACTACTCTAAATTATAACCATTATTATTTGAAAAGCATAAAACATACCTGTCATTTTTGTAAGATAAAAACATAAATATCTTTACAACCATTCAATTATAATCTCTAGCAGCTAAAACCATTTACCTAGTAATGTCTATTTGAATGAAACCAAATGTCAAATTTCAGCAAACAGGATTAGTACAATATGTAATACAGAACCATGAAGGTCAATAACGTTAAAGTATAGATGAAACAAGTTTAGATGAAACAAGTTTAGATGAATACAAGCTTAGATGGAACAAGTATAGATGGAACAAGTTTAGATGAAACAAGTTCAACTTTTTATGGCTGCAGGGGCAGTATTGAGTAGCTTGGATGAAAGGTGCCCATATCAAACGGCCTGCTCCTCAGTCATTGTTGCTAATATTTGCATATTATTATTAGTATTAGATAGAAAACACTCTGACATTTATAAAACTGTTTGAATGATGTCTGTGAGTATAACAGTACTCATATTCAAATTAGGAAGTCAGAAATCTGAGCTTCTCCCCAAAGAAATCCCCTTGAGGTATGAATGATGTTGCACTGCCTAGGGGTTCCACTAGATGTCAAACATCAATAGAAATTATAATGAGGCTTCTATGTTGTTGTGGGAGTGAATGAGAGCAGAATATATCAGATGTCCATCAAGCAGCCATTTTGTGATCGTGCTTTTTCCTCATGGTAGTTACTTGAGTTTCATTGCTCACGAAGACAAGAAGGAATACTCCGGTTGGAACTTTATTGAAGCTATATGTTAAAATAATGATTGATTCTGTACTTAGTTTGAAATGTTTCTTCGACCGGTAATATCACTTTTTAAAGTTTGTCCGATATAACGCTGACCAGACTTAGCGTTTGGATATGTATACCAAACGCGCTAACAAAAGAAGGTATTTGGACATAAATAACGGACATTTTCGAACAAAACAAACATTTATTGTGGACCTGGGATTCCTGGAGTGCTTTCTGATGTAGATCATCAAAGGTAAGGGAATATTTATCATGTAATTTCTTGTTTATGTTGACGCCATCTTTGCGGCTGTGGTGTTTTTACTTTTGAGCGCAGTCTCAGATTATTGCATGCGTTTCTTTTTCCGTAAAGTTTTTTTGAAATCTGACACAGCGGTTGCATCAAGGAGAGGTATATCTATAATTCCATGTATATAACTTGTCTTATCATCTACATTTATGATGAGTATTTCTGTTGAATGATGTGGCTATGCAAAATCAAAATTTTTGGAACTAGTGAATCTAACGCGCCAATGTAAACTCAGATTTTTTGATATAAATATGAACTTTATCAAACAAAACATGCATGTATTGTGTAACATGAAGTCCTATGAGTGTCATCTGATGAAGACAATTCAAGGTCAGTAATTCATTTTATCTTTATTTCTGGTTTTTGTGAATGCTATATTTTGCTGGAAAATGGCTGTGCTTATTGTGGTTTGGTGGAGACCTAACAGAATCGTTTGTAGTGCTTTTGCTGAAAAGCCTATTTGAAATCGGACATTTTGGTGGGATTAGCAACGAGAATAGCTTTAAAATTATATAAAACACATGTTTGTTTTAGGAATTGTAATTATGAGATTTCTGTGGTTTGAATTTGGCGCCCTCTATTTTCACTGGTAGTTGTCATATCGATCCCGGTATCGGGATTGCAGCCATAACAGGCTAACCCCATGGAGATGCAAATATATTCTGTGTACCAAGAGCCAATGTCTCCTCCCATTACAATAGCTCTTCACTTTTTATGATTTTCACTACAACCATCACACTTCAGAACTAAAAAGTTTTATCTAATTGTAGGTCATCAGGATCGAATGATCGGAGGCATGTAGCATTCATCCCATTGGTCGGAATCTGGAATTGGTCCAAACCTCACCATCTGCTGAGTTACCGCATTCTCCAGCGCCTTATTCACCAACTCTCGAACAAAAAAAAACAATTTAATGGTATTTGGCCTAACAACATGAAATTAGGTTTCTATTGTTGGTTGCATAATCTTAATTTACCACTTCATGTCTAAAATGGGAAAGTGTTTGTGTTGTTTCCAGGTGAACCATCCTTGGAGCACCTTCTAGTCCCCAGTGAGGAGCCGTCAGGCTCAGGGACCCAGAAACTCATGTGTTCTGGGTGAGGCTTCAACCCTCAGATCAAGTGGTTCTCTGGGTGTGAACAGAGGTCTGCAGCAGCCTATAAGAGAAGGATGGGGGAAGACGGACATGTGTCAGTACCCAGTCATATCACAGTAACACAGCAGGAGTGGAACCAGGGTATGGTCTTCACCTGTGAGGTCATTGACAAGTATCTTCAGAAAGTCAGGAAGAGCATCAATATATGTGCAGGTAGTTTTTGCTATTATGACATATACTGTCCTGGAGCAGTGATTATAGGCCTAACCATCCTTTAGTAATGTAGGAATTCTTTATCTGAACGTGGCTTAAGACACTCAATTCCCCTTCCTCTCAGTGACTCCAATATCATCTCAGAAAGTGGGGGTTTACTTACATGAACCCACTCTTCAAGAGCTGAGGACAGACACCGTTCCGGTGCCTGTCACCTGTCTGCTGGTGGGTCTCAGCCTTGGGGACTTTTCTGTCAGCTGGAAGGTCGATGGGGTTGTGGCTTCTCAAGGTGGGGTCACAACGACCCCCAAGGATCATTCAAATGGGACACAGACTGAGCAGATCATGTTTAACGTGTCTGCGAGGGACTGGCATGCACACAAACGTGTGTCTTGTGAGGTGAAGCAGCGCTGCTCCAGCCAAGCCCAGGAGGAGCATATCACCAAATGCAGAGGTGGACAAATTCAACACTCATTTGGTACACATAACCCAGAATGCAGGTTTTTGATACATACATACATCTTTGTGCCTATCTGACATATTAATAAACTAAATGTTTCTGTTACATTTGACTGAATAGGCCCAAAATCCAATAACTAATCCGTTTCCTGTTCATTTGCTTTGTCCCTCCAGATCCCAAGCCACCCTCACTAAAGATAGTGAGACCACCAGATTCTGATCTATGGGGGTCAAATGATGCCACACTGCTTTGCTTAGTGTCTGGGTTCTTCCCCTCTGATGTAATAGTGAATTGGGAGAAGGCTGGCATTCGACTACCTTTATCTCGCTACTCCAGTAGCCCTTCAGTTCTTTATGCAGGGAGCAGCACATACTCCATGAACAGTAGACTCATCGTGCCCAGGTCAGAGTGGAATCAGAACTACAATTACTCCTGTGCTGTCAGACATGAGTCGTCCCGAGAGACCTATCCCCAGCACAATAGAGAATGTATTTGGTGAGTGGACTGTTGATTTGAACAGTAACATGAATTAGATTGTAATAACATGTACTGATGAATAGTAAAACTGTTGGTTGATAATGTTGTCTAATGACTTGAAGAGTTTAGATGAGAACAATACCAGAGATATGTGGTTAGTGTGTTTCCCAATAAAAATGATTTGTAGTGCACAATGCCCATCCCAACTCTGTCATTCATGCCCTATAGTAGGTCTACGGATAGGCTATTCAACCCTCCAAACCCCTCATTGTGTAAAAGAAATGTCATCATGACAGAAATGTAGGCTAGGTCAGCAGACTACTCTTTGAGTTGAATTTAGAATTGACCTCAGACCATTTTCATTAGTACAATTTCTAGAAACACCTCAGAATAACATTTACTCTATATATTGCTAAATTAGTCAAATGATCAGTTCTGTTGGATTTGCTAACTAAAATCGAATTGGCTCGCTGGTTAATGCTGGCTAACTCAGCTAGCTAAGCTATATTGTTATGCTATCTAGTGCATTCACTTGCAAATTTTTCTAAGAAGCAAAACAATACAAGTAGATATTTCCACATTTAGCCAATTCATTATAAGTGAAAACATGTAAAAATGTAGCTATTTGATTTGAGTAGTTAAAAGGACGTACTGATTATATCCTTTCTTCTTAGCAAGTTCTCAACTCCAAGGTTCTGAAGTTTTGGTGCCAAAGTCACTTGCGGTCAAGTGCCGCGTGAGTCTGAACGTACCGTCTAGACAGGACAGAACCGATGCAAATGCAAACCCTAGTGTCAATGATACAACACCACCACCACCAATAATAATCTGTGTTGCTAGCTGTCAAGGAGCGGATTCTGGATTTGCAGTCGACAAGGGTTTTGAAAAAGTAGATATACTGTAGCTACAACATCATAGTTTATGGCTGCAGACTGCAGCGAGACTCTATGAATTATACAAGTCAGTAAGATGCAAACAATGCCCCAAGAATGTATAGCATTTTAGGGTACATGGAGTTTCAGCACCAGGCCTCAAAGTATGTACATCCTTTATTCAGTCATCATCACTCATACATATAGAAACAAATAAAAGTTTATTGTTCACGTACACAGTTTTGTTGATGTTATCGCACGTGATTACCCCCTTTCCATCCACCCATTTTCTCTCCCAGACTCTGTCATGCAGCCCCCTCTGCCCAGTCTCATCCACTCCAGTCTATCTTCCCCGACTCTCACTTTCTCTCTCTCTCCAGGCTCAGTGACGCCCTCCGCACCAACAGCCACCCTGTTCCAGGGTCCCAGTGAGCTCGTCTGCCTGGTGCTTGGCTTCAGCCCTTCAGACATCAACAACACCTGGCTGCTGGACAACGTCACAGAGCTGTGGAACAACACTAGCACCCCCTACAGGGCACCAGGAGGAAAGTTCGGCATCAGGAGTCATCTGAGCTTGGCACACCAGGATTGGACACCGGGGGCTGTTTACACCTGCAGGGTGACCCACACCACCCAGACTCTGGCCCTGAACATATCCAAACCAGGTGTCTCTCTGTTCACTCAATTCTGATGCAAGAACATTTTCCTGGTGCTAGCCTGTTTCTAGCCTCATATGCTCTGTTTCACCATTGTTACAGAGCATTTCAGTATGGATTCCAGGCTAGCCTGTTTCTGCAACTCTTTCTCACTGAAAATCTCCTCTTTTTCATTTTGAGTAGAGCTCCTTGAGGTGGAGGGTGTCTTCTTTGACGAGAACAGGTCTGATCCAATCCTGGCGGACACTGCAGAGGAGAACTGGAACATGGCCTGCATCTTTCTGGTCCTCTTCCTCATCTCCCTCCTCTACAGCTTCACAGTCACTCTGGTCAAGGTGAGAGGGAGGATATAACCACCTCACAGGTTTTCACTGCCTGGCTTTGAAGTGCAAATATATATTTGTGCGGTTTGCCTTTTTTTAAGAAGAAGAATGCATTATTTTATCCCAGTGTGTCTTCACTACTTTAATTCCCTGTTGAAGCACCTGTTGAGTTTCAGACATCAAATGTCATCCCACACAGAGGGGATTCAGATTATCTACATGTTCAATATTATTCAAATTGGTCTCCCCAAAGGCTATATGTTTGTTTCTTTGCATTATGTATCTGTCACTGCAATCTCATTTTGACACTTACTCTCATTGTATTGCTGGCTAAGCCACAGCTACACTTGGTGTTCTCACATCCTGTTCAGCATTTTGAATGTAAAACAAACATTCCAAGGTTTTCACATCAACTTAAACTTACTTCCTTTTTCTTTATTTCAAAATGATGACTTCAGGACACCAATGATGGATCCCTAGGAGTTCAACTGGAAATGAGACCTTTATTTATAAAATCACAACACGTTTCTTTAGAACATTACATAGATTTAATTTCTTACAGTTTACTGTAGCTGGTTTGATGACAGGGAAGTGTTCTTGTTTTTATTCCCCACAAAAACAGACAATGTGGTGCTGCGCTTACTTGCTCTCATCTCTTGTTAATGCGTTATAGAATTTGAGCAGAGATGATAGATTTTATTTAACCACTACTAAATAAAGCACACCATAGCAGTTATTGCTGAATTATCTTCTGGTAATAAAAAATGATTTCAAACTACATACTTCTCCCTCTTGTGTGTTATATGTAGTTAATCGTTTTTAAATCGTTTTATATACCTTTAGTAAGAATATAAATATGGTTGCATATGTGATTTGACATAAATACATATAGACAACAACATTAAAAAGCATATAAGTAGGACCATGCTTTTTGGTTGTTGTTTTTCTGGCAATTTCTACTGATATTTCCAGCATGATAAGCTACGTTTGCTGCTGCTAGAAAACCTAGGAAATTTAATTAAATTGACACAAGCTTTCTCCAATCAATCAATCAATCAATGAAAGTCTTGTTTTATTTGTTTGATGGGGGGGATTTGTCGAAGCCAGGGGAGGCGTAGATCTTTGAATCTTAATCACACAAAGCCTATTATTTGGCAGGGAATACTATTTGTAGATCAGCCTCCACTAGCTTAGGCGATACTGCCACCAAACCACACGCACAACCAGACATTAATTGATTGGAGACAGCTTGTGTCAATTAAATATAATTTATTAGGATTTTCTACCCACAGCAAACCCACCCATTTGCTGTCATGCACCTCGTTTCATCACTGTAACACCATTGTTGTCCACTAGTGGACGCCACAAGACTGTGGTGCATCTGACTGTGGGCTGGTACGTTTCCCATGTGAAAGGCCAATCATGTGTCGCAGTGGTCACTGGTCTGTATGCAGATGCTCACAGTTCAGAAAACTGAAAATATTATCTGGCTGCATTTAGGGAAGGTCCCCATGAATACAGAGGAAGAGACCGTTGCATTCTCACAATGTGTGCATATGTCTGCAAGAAAAAATGAAAGTGTGAGCGTGAATATCTGTGTGTGTGTGTATATCTGGAGGGTTCGAAGGAATTCACGTGAGAGGGAAGAGACTGAGTTCACCCAGCTTCCCAATTGGCTGGCTCTTGTGTAATCTGGCATCGTCAGTGCTCTGATTGGCTCAGACCGCCGAGGCTGAAGACCAACGCTGTGACACTGTTGCCGGGACGGAGTCATAGCATTTTGACAACCGACGTGCCAAGGGGCACTGACGACAGGGGAGAGGAGGGCACAATGCCCAGCAGGCTGTCCATCTAGCAGCATCTCCCTGTCTGACCACCTCTTTCTCCATCTGACCCTCTCCCCAGTCTCCATCACCAACCATGGAGAAATAACCAGTGAACATCCTCACTCAATAGGGCACAGACAAATGACAGCCGTTTAGCCGCATAGTCACCATTTTATCATCAGCAGGTCATTTGTCACCACCGTGATCACCAACATAACTAAATCAACATCAACACTGTTGTCAGCTCCACCATCATCATCATAACTATCCTCTAGCCAGATGCTGCGCTACTCTGCCACAGTGTATTGTTTATTTCAGTGCGCTGGTTAGTGGTTTGTGTACTGGATCTTTATCTCTGTATGGATCAGTAGAGGGAGATGTAATCCCTGCCAGGATGTGTCCCAATAGACTGAAGTGGCTTCCACTCCTTTTCTCCTTCCTTCCTCTCCACAGATGTGAAATGCACAGAGATGAACCTTCAGAAATAAGTTTCCACCATATTGTTTCCACATATCCCGTGTGCTCAGATTTGTACAGGTTAAGGGAAGGAGACAAGGAGAGGAATCCAATCTAGGATATTGGGCTGCACCCCCATCTCAACATGCCTTGTTGATGGGTGGTGATTCCCTGGATTAAAGGCTGGTAGCACTTCAGTTTACAGTGCTGAAATAACAGGGTAACGTCAATAGGAAACTACAGGTAAATAAGACTGCAATGACCAGGTAAGAAAACTGTAAAAACCTGTTATTACTTTATATGTTACTGCTAAATTCAGATATCAAGTCATATGAATTCACCTGGTTGTTATTTAGAATAAATTATTTGTTAATGAAGAACTGTCAATAAGAGGCTAATAAGCATAAGTATTTAAAAAGTATTTAAAGACCCAGTGCAGTCAAAAGCATGATTTTTCTGTGTTTTATATATATTTCCAGACTACGAGGTTAGAGGAATACTGTGAGATTGTGAACATGATGATAATGCACTTTTAGTGTAAGAGCTGTTTGAAAAGGTTTCTTGAAATTTCAACCTGTTTTGGTGGGTTTTTTCGTGCTGATTGATATTCTTTGCCCTCCTCCAGAGACTATGGTTAGGAGGGGCAGGATGGGACCAAAAATCTCCTCCTGGATTAGAACATCAGACTCCTGCACGTACACCAACACTGTGTGAGCTAGAAACACCATAGAAACAGCAGACTCCTGCACATCCACCAACATTGGGAACTAGAAACACCATTGATGTTTCTAGCTCCTGCACGTCCACCAACATTGGGAGCTACAAATTATTTTTTTTAAATTCTCAAACCAACACTTAGACTCTGGAATGGATGTACTAATAGTTACTTTTCAAACAGTTATTATGCTTTAAGACATGCAAATATACAGAAAGGACAAAAATGCAGATGTTTTCAGCTACAATTGTGGTCTGTAGCACCACCAAGGATCATGCTGAACCATGAGAACTTTACCTAATCTGGCCAGAATCTGATCTTCTGGGCCTGAGATATTGAAACTTTAGTCATTTTAAAGAGGTAAAATGTAGAAGTAGCCAAAGCGTCACAGATTCTGACCAAATTTAATTAACATATCAATATCAACTAACTATTTAATTGTACATACTTAGAGTATGGAACAAACACATTTATAGTTACTTGTGTCATAATTATTATGCTTTAAGTCACAGAGAAACACCATATTTTCCATCATAAAAAAAAAAAAACATATTTTATTTTCTATTTCACCTTTATTTAACCAGGTAAGCTAGTTGAGAACAAGTTCTCATTTACAACTGCGACCTGGCCAAGATAAAGCAAAGCAGTGCGACACATACAACAGAGTTACACATGGAATAAACAAACAGTCAATAATACAATAGAAAAAGTATATATACAGTGTGTGCAAATGAGGTAATATGAGGCAATAAAATGGGCCATAGTGGCGAGGTAATTACAATATAGCAATTAAACACTGGAGTGATACATGTGCAGAAGCTGAATGCGCAAGTAGAGATACAGGGGTGCAAAGGAAAAAAATAAAAAAATAAATAAATACAGTATGGGGATGAGGTAGTTGGATGGGATATTTACAGATGGGCTATGTACAGGTGCAATGATCTGTGAGCTACACTGACAGCTGGTGCTTGAAGTTAGTGAGGGAGACAAGAGTCTCCATTTTGGTCAAACTGTATGAAAAGTAACTACTAATGCATCCGTTCCACAGTCTAAGGGCTTATGTTTGATAATCCACTCTGTTCCACGCAGGCCCTGCTCTCCTTTTCACAATGTTGTCTGTTTCTCACACACCCCATCCATCTCTCTTCCCCTTTGTGACCCTCACAGCTGTGTGGCACCACGCTTGGTGAACTCCAGTCTGTCACCTGGGTGTTTCAGGGTCCCAGTTTAGCATCTCTGATGATTCAGATAGACAGTTAAAGTAGTTAAGTAGCCCAGGAACTTTTGGGACTGTTCCTATACACTTTCATGATCTAATTCTCACTACCATGTTTCAACTGAGGAGAAACTGCCTTTTACATAAATCACCTGGTGGCTGGTAACCATACAATGTTTCAACCATGTGAACACAATTTGCATTTGGTTTGAATAAATGGGGAGATGGTTCAAATAATGAGACAATTGAATCACAACTTCATTTATATTAGAAGCCGTTGTCAACAACTGTATTCATTTTATTATTGAATATTTTCAGTCATTCACTGCTACTCATCACACACAATGTTATTGACAGACCATATTCATGGTTTGTGTTTGTAATACATATAACTCACTTTTCAAGAATTGCATTGAACAATGAGTCCTTAACTAAAATAACAAATGTCCATATTTATTTAGTTATTTTTATTTCACCTTTATTTAACCAGGTAGGTGAGTTGAGATCCATTTCTCTTTTGCAACTGTGACCTGGCCAAGATAAAGCAAAGCAGTGCGACAAAAAACAACAACATGTGGTTTCTCATATCTGTCCTGGGCACCTCCACCTAAATGCATTAATATGTCTTGATTGTAATTATTTATAGGGGAGAGAGTTAAAAATGTGTTTTTATCAGGTGTGTATCAAAATGAGTGTTGGGTGGAGTAATTCAAAGCTACCCAAGCTTGACTTCTACCCAGGATGCACCTGCACTCTGATAAAGACATTTCCCTGATATAGCATCTTGATTAACCCTAAAAAGGGCCGATGTATCATTGTGAAAGTGCAGTAACACATGTAAAAACACACAACAGTGATGTATTGCAGATGTGGGAGAAAATGTCAAATTATGATTTGAAAAGTAATTGAGTGTCGTTTAGCCATGTATTGGTTTTGTGACAGTTGCTGATCAATTAAAACTTCTTGAGACTAGGGGGCAGTATTTTGATGTTTGGATGAAAAACATGCCCAAACGAAACTGCCTATTTCTCAGGCCCAGAAGCTAGAATATGCATATAATTAGATTAGGATAGAAAACACACTATAGTTTCCAAAACTGTCAAAATATTGTCTGAGTATAACAGAACTGATATTCCAGGCGAAAACCTGAGGAAAATCCAACCAGGAAGTGCTGTTATTTTGAAACCTCTGTTCCATTGTATGCTAACCCTGCATTTAAAGGGATATCAACCAGATTCCTTTCCCTAAGTCTTCCACAAGGTGTGAACAGTCTTTAGACAGTTTCAGGCTTTTATTCTGAAAAATGAGCGAGAATGATCACATCACGTTAGTGGATAGTTGGGTGTCCCCAGACTTGTGCATGCGTGAGCCACTGGAGCGAGATCTTTTCTCTCTCTCTTCTATTGAAAACGCTACCGTCCGGTTGAAATATTATCGATTATTTATTGTAAAAACAACCTGAGGATTGATTATAAAAAACGTTTGAAATGTTTCTACGATCTTTACGGATACTATTTGGAATTTACATCTGCCCGTCGTGACCTGCACGAGTCTGTGGATTACTCAACAAAATGCGCCAACCAAATGGAGGTTTTTGGATATAAAAATAATCTTTATCGAACAAAAAACAAAAAACATTTATTGTGTAACTGGGAGTCTCGGGAGTGCAAACATCCGAAGATCAAAGGTAAGCGATTTAATTTTATTTATTTTCTGACTTTCGTGACCAACCTACTTTGCTGCTAGCTGTTTGTAATGTTTTTTCGGCTGAGAGAGATGTCCTCATATAAACGCTTGGTTTGCATTCACTGTAAAGCTTTTTTGAAGTCTGACACGCCAGGTGGATTAAGGTCAAACGTTTTCTGTAAGTCTTCAAAGTTTTCACACACTGTTGCTGGTATTTTGGCCCATTCCTCCATGCAGATCTCCTCTAGAGCAGTGATGTTTTGGGGCTGTTGCTGGGCAACACGGACTTTCAACTCCCTCCAAAGATTTTCTATGGGGTTGAGATCTGGAGATTGGCTAGGCCACTCCAGGACCTTGAAATGTTTCTTACGAAGCCACTCCTTCGTTGCCTGGGCGGTATGTTTGGGATCATTGTCATGCTGAAAAAACCCAGCCACGTTTCATCTTCAATGCCCTTGCTGATGGAAGGAGGTTTTCGCTCAAAATCTCATGATACATGGCCCCATTCATTCTTTCCTTTACACGGATCAGTCGTCCTGGTCCCTTTGCAGAAAAACAGCCCCAAAGCATGGTGTTTCCACCCCCATGCTTCACAGTAGGTATGGTGTTCTTTGGATGCAACTCAGCATTCTTTGTCCTCCAAACACGACGAGTTGAGTTTTTACCAAAAGGTTCTATTTTGGTTTCATCTGACCATATGACATTCTCCCAATCTTCTTCTGGATCATCCAAATGCTCTCTAGCAAACTTCAGACGGGCCTGGACACGTACTGGCTTAAGCAGGGGGACACGTCTGGCACTGCAGGATTTGAGTCCCTGGTGGCGTAGTGTGTTACTGATGGTAGGCTTTGTTACTTTGGTCCCAGCTCTCTGCAGGTCATTCACTAGGTCCCCCACGTGTGGTTCTGGGATTTTTGCTCACCGTTCTTGTGATCATTTTGACCCCACGGGGTGAGATCTTGCGTGGAGCCCGAGATCGAGGGAGATTATCAGTGGTCTTGTATGTCTTCCATTTCCTAATAATTGCTCCCACAGTTGATTTCTTCAAACCAAGCTGCTTACCTATTGCAGATTCAGTCTTCACAGCCTGGTGCAGGTATACAATTTTGTTTCTGGTGTCCATTGACAGTTCTTTGGTCTTGGCCATAGTGGAATTTGGAGTGTGACTGTTTGAGGTTTTGAACAGGTGTCTTTTATACTGATAACAAGTTAAAGAGGTGCCATTAATACAGGTAACGAGTGGAGGACAGAGGAGCCTCTTACAGAATAAGTTACAGGTCTGTTAGAGCCAGAAATCTTGCTTGTTTGTAGGTGTCATGGGGGAGGGGCTGATTGTGATTGGTCCTCCCAGTAAGGAGGAGCTCATGCAACAACATTCTAGTCCTCCATCTTTATTAATGTCTCTGTTGAAAGAAGATTCTGCTGTAGACTCTCAATTACCATTAGAGAACTACACAGACCACTATCTTTCCTACCACAGGAATATTCTTACTGACAGTATATCTAACAGGTGTTTATACTGTCTATCAAATAAATAAGTTGACATCAGGTTTTAGTTTCAACTTCAACAACATCTCTGCTTTCTGTTTCCGCAGGTGTTCATGGTCAGACACTGACTGAGTCTGGACCAGTAGTTAAAAAGCCTGGAGAATCACACAAACTGACCTGTACAGCATCTGGGTTCACATTCAGTAGCTATAGGATGGGTTAGATCAGACAGGCTCCTTGGAAAGGACTGGGGTGGGTTGCTTATATAGGCACATCTAGTAGTCCAATCTCTTCCTCCCAGTCAGTCCAGGGTAGATTCACTATCTCCAGAGATGACTCCAGCAGTAAGCTGTACTGACAGATGAACAGTCTGAAGAGTGAGGACACAGCAGTGTATTACTGTGCTAGAGAGTCACAGTGGTAAAACTAATGGGAGAAGCTGTACAAAAAACATCTGGAATAGAAAGGATGTACTTGCCCAAGTGTATGCACAAACATTAGCTGGCCAATGTTCAGATACCGTATCATCACACAGTGACACAGAGATAACACACCTGTTAGATATGTTGGTATAGTGTTGTTGATACACCAAGAGATATCCCATTATCTTCATTTTACTGATGTCTCAATACTTTAGTTAATTGATGGAGGATCTGCAATGTTTTGAAGTGTCATGTAATGTTTCAGTTCATAAGGATCATTCTTCTATAAGTTTTATTTTAGAATAAAAACATGAATGTAGCTGCTGCTTAATTTCTTTTGACCATTTGTCATTCTTCCTTATCTACTTTTTGTTGCCGATGTATGTATCCCGCATAGTTTTATGACTAAGCTATTTAGTTGTATGTGGCACAATCACAAATATAATCCAAAGAGGGTCTGTGAGTTTTCACATTGTAAAGGTTGTATTCAAATCAAATCAAATCAAATGTATTTGTCACATACACATGGTTAGCAGATGTTAATGCGAGAAGTAGCGAAATGCTTGTGCTTCTAGTTCCGACAATGCAGTAATAACCAACGAGTAATCTAACCTAACAATTCCACAACTACTACCTTATACACACAAGTGTAAAGGGATAAAGAATATGTACATAAAGATATATGAATGAGTGATGGTACAGAGCAGCATAGGCAAGATACAGTAGATGGTGTTTGATTGTATGATAGGACTCCTTAAATTAAATACAACAGAGATGCTTCACCACATCAAATTTGTAAATGAATACAAGCCCATCGTTGGTGGGGCTGGAAATGTATATCTGAGTTGTTTGTCAATTACACTCCTGAAATGACTTGATGGTATTCTAATTGATGTCTATCAAACGTTCAATGAACTCATTCATGATCCAACACTTTAATGTTTTAATCATTCACATGATGAAGGTGGCCAGTACCGAACAAGAAGATCTAAGCTCTATAGTATCAACAAGACACGTAAGTGTTTTGATATAAATACACATATATGCACCAATATAAAGACTGGGGACAATTCACACTATTGAGCTGTGATACAAAAAATATTAGCAGAGTGTAAAGCTCATTGTATCACAGTCCTGTCTAACATTAGAGAACACACTAGAGTATTTATAGCTTGCACAGTTATTACATATTGTTTCCCTACTGATATTTCCATTAATAATATATATCCTCTCCTTATGCAAATTTCACTGAGCCCCTCTTCCTTTCTCTCCCTCTCCCTCCTCTTTATATAAAAACCTCTGTATCTGAGAGTCCTAGTACGTCCCTCTGAGTCCTGGAGAGTAGAGAAGAGCAGCTCCCACCAGTTCAGCTTCAACACAAACCATGTTCCCTGCATCTCTACTGCTGCTTCTGGCAGCTGTATCCTGTGAGTTCCTGATTGTATTCTGATCAGTGTAACTTGTGTTGCTGTAATACTGATGTGACTCCTTGATTGATCTGACCTGTCATTCCACTTCCTCCTCAGGTGTCCACTGTCAGGTCGTACTCACACAGGCTGAACAGTCAGTCCAGGGGACTCCTGCAGGATCCCTCAAACTCACATGTGCCTGTAGTGGATTCACTCTAAGCAGCACTAATATGCACTGGATCCGCCAAGCACCTGGAAAAGGACTTGAATGGATCATTTACTATTATTCTGACAGTGACAAGAGCAATGCCCCTGTAGTACAGGGTCGATTCACTGCATCAAAGGACAGCAGTAATTTCTATCTCCACATGAGCCAGTTGAAGCCAGAGGACTCTGCAGTGTATTACTGTGCTAGAGACTCACTATGGTTAAACTAATGAGAATAGCTGTACAAAAACCATCTGGTAGAGAAAGGAAGGACGTGTACAAACACATGACAAGGGGATACATGAGGAACAATTCTAATGATGTATCAAATAATAACACAATGATACACCTGTTAAATACATGGTGCTAGTGTTGTTGATGCACCAACAGGGGGCACTCTCTCTCCATATGATTAAAATAAAGACCAGTACTGATGAAGAATCTGATAATTAATTTTATTGCAAGAAAAAAGTATAATTTGGATGTTGATTCTAAATAGTTTAGTTTGTCAAAACAAAAGTAGTGTCTTAAATATGTTTCATCCACCACAAGTATGAAATAATTCTGTAAATGTAGTGTTTCATATTTACCCCCCCCCCCCATTCAAAAAGATAACAGAGAGGGTATCTGAGTTATCAGAATGTAAAGGTTGTGTCCAGTAATAGTGGAGATGGTCCTGCAGTGTTTCTAAGCCTCTTATACATCCCCTCCCCTTTTATGTCAATGCAAACCTGGTTCTCTCCCTACTTAAACTGTATCTGTCTGTCCTAGTTCATCCTACTAAGTCCTGGAAAGTAGAGAAGAGCAGCTCCCACCAGTTCAGCTTCAACACACACAATGTCCCCTGCATCTCTGCTGCTGCTGCTGGCAGCTGCCTCCTGTGAGTCTCTAGGGATTTTGGAGGAAAGACAAAACAAAGAAAATTGCCTGTAGTATAAAACTGGCTGCAACATAACTACAAGACTTGATATAGTTTAAGTGTAACATGTTGCTATTTTGTGTATTTGACATTGTTCATTATTTTCTTTCTCAGGTGTACAGAGTTATTTTTAACTCACTCAGCCAATCTCTATGACTGTCCAGCCAGGTCAACCACTGACCATCTCCTGTAAGGTCTCATATTCAGTTACTACTGTTACTACATTCTGGATTCCACAGCCTGCTGGGAAAACATTGTAGTGTATTGGATATATAAATAATGCTGGAGACACAGCTTATAAAGATTCACTGAAAAACAGCATCACATTATTTTCAAAAGGAGTCTGCAGACTGAAGATACAGCTGTGTATTATTGTGCTCCCCTCCACAGTGATACAAATCAACACCAGACCTGTACAAAAACCAACCTTCTGGGAAAATGATGTGAAGGGACTCATAAACACAGAGATTTAGTTAATTATCAGTTGCAGTTCAATGTTCCTGAAAGTATACTGTACATAGGAAATATGTAAAACAGGTGTATCATCTGTTTCCTTCCATTATGAGCAAAACGTTCACGCACTGTATGAAACTCATCCTCATCACTGGTGACATACAAGATCATCTTTTAACGACCAGGAAATTAATATCTGATTACTAATGTAATTAAAAACTGGAGACCACTATCACTTCTGTCTTGTGGTGAAATCATATTGGCAATAGGTTTTGCTAGTATCAAGAGTCATCCCACTGGACACAAACTGTCTGAATCAACGTCACTTCGTTTAAAACAATATTATTTTTTTTCCATCTGTTGACATTTAACAAGGTGGATAACTGATTGGATTTGCAAGAAGCCATCAATGTAAAGGAATTTCTGCAATGTGTATTTTCTTCCAACTTTTAACCAAAATCCAAAAACGGTGTTATTTTTTTGTTTGTGTTTGAATTCACGTTAGATGACAACTGAATCTAATGTTAATCAAAACGAGACATTATTAAACTGACATCTGGGCCCAGTGGTTAACTATTACTCATCAGTAACAATCTAGCTTAGTACAATAGAAAGTGAATATAAAAATATGGCATAGTTGTCAAAGAAAGGTTTTGATATAGTTTTGAAAGAAAGGTTTACTGCTATTCCCATTCCTCCCACACCTGCCTCTTCTCCCTATACAGATTGTACCACACTCCTCTCTTCCTCCCCACCTCTCCCTTATATAAACAATCTCTGTGTGTGTCCCTCTGAGTCCTGAGTTCCCATCAGTTCAGCTTCAAAATGAACCGTGTTCCCTGCATGTCTGCTGCAGCTGCATCCAGTGAGTCTCTCTGGATTTGGGAGGAACTCGACACATTTTTGGATTGGCAGAAATATAAACAATTCTAATGTATCTTTAAGGTTGTTTGTGAACAATGTTAATATATTTGTGTGTTTTATCCATACAGGTATTTACTGTGATATCACACTAACACAGCTAACACAGCCTGGTTCAATTGTTGTAAGTCCAGGAGAATCCTTTTGTAAGGTTCTGTATTTATTTTCTTAGTCAACCTTGTGTTCTTGAACGTAACCCTGTTTCTTTGTGTTCTTGAACATATGCCTGTTTCTTTGTGTTCTTGCGCGTAGCCTTGTCTATAATTTTTGTTAATTGATTTCACCTGTGTTAGTTACTCACCTGGTCTCATCAGCTCCTTATTTAGTTCAGTTCATTCTGTTTGTACCTTTGTGAGGTATTGATCATTTTGACTCTACTAAGCCTTTTCCTGGCTCGTTTGTAAAAAACAGTTATAGCCTTCAGTCCTAGTTTTGATTCACCTGCCTGTTTGCCTTCCTGTGTATGACCATTGCCTTCCTGTGACCATGATTCCTGCCTTCTGCGAAGGCGAAATAAACACCTGCTCTGTGCGTTAATCACCTTTTTCTCCCTGAGTATTCATTACACCTTTACTATCTCCTGTAAGACCTATGGTTATACTCTTGCTAGCTATTGTACTACTGGATATGACATTATGAGGGCAAAACCATAGAGTGGATTGGTTATGGGGTTTGCGGAACTGGCAGTGGGAGCACCAGCATAATAGACCCACTTAAGAGCAAAATCGGCTACACAATTGACACTTCCAGTAGCACAGTGTTTCCACAAGGGAAGAACTTTCAGACTGAAGACACAGCTGTGCATTACTGTGCTCTCAATTCCCACAATGATACAAACCATGGCCAGAGCAGTACAAACCCATTATCTGGGGACACATGGAACATGAAGAGCAGAGATGTGACCTTTAGTTCCAATTTCACACTCTAGGAGGCACTTATGGATTTCCCCTGTATTGAAAAGCTTTCCACAATGTTATTCAATAAAGATATTCTTCAAGGGTTGATTCAGAGAACATGGTTTCTCTCTGGTACATTTCAGTGACAGATGGTAAAGAAACATTGATCCACTTTCATAATTTGACATTGCATCCCTTCCACATATTGTTGTTGTAAGAGAGAGTGTTTTTCAACTTACCCAGTAAAATAAAGATACATCAAAAAATATCAAAGGTGAACTATGGGTGTATATCAAAGCCTCTTGTGATTGGTCCTCCCAGTAAGGAGGAGCTCATGCAAATACTCTAGTCCTGCCTCTTTATTAATGTCTCTGTTGAAGGTTGTTTCTGCTGAGGACTGTCTCAACTACCTTTAGAGAACAACACAGATCACCATGTTTCCTACCGCAGGAATACTCTTACTGACAGTCTATCTAACAGGTGAGGATATGCAGCCTAATTATAAGCGTATCACGGAAATAAATCGACACATTAGCTTTTAGCTTCAAAACCCTCTTCAACATTCTATGTATTTCAACAGGTGTTCAGGGTCAGACACTGACTGAGTCTGGACCAGTGGTTAAACATCCTGGAGAATCACACAAACTGACCTGTACAGGCTCTGGGTTCACATTCAGTAGCTATGGGATGAACTGGATCAGACAGGCTCCTGGGAAAGGACTGGAGTGGATTGCTTATAGTTATAGTACTACTGCTGACTACTCCCAGTCATTTCAGGGTAGATTCACCATCTCCAGAGATGGCTCCAGCAGTAAGCTGTACCTACAGATGAACAGTCTGAGGAGTGAGGACACAGCAGTATATTACTGTGCCCGGTACACACAGTGAGAGATAGTGGTGAGAGAGCTGTACAAAAACCACTTCCCCATGGAACACAGACAACCAAATGTATTTATGATGAATGGTTTAATAGCAGAAGCTCAGCCATACTTTAAACACATACATACATACATACACACACACACACACACACACACACACACACACACACACACACACACACACACACACACACACACACACACACACACACACACACACACACACACACACACACACACACACACACACACACACACACACACACACACACACACACACACATACATACATACATACATACATACATACATACATACATACATACATACATACATACATACTGTTACGGTGAGTGAATGAGGACCCAAAAGCGAACTAACTTAAACAGAGCTTCTTTAATAACCAAACATAGGTAGGCTCAGATAGGCCGGCAGATTCCGACAGGACAGGACAAGGTTACAGCAAACATGACGATAGTCTGGCTCAGGCATGAAACACAACAAACAAGAATCCGACAAGGACAGGAACAAAAACAGAGAGAGATATAGGGACCTAATCAGAGGGAAAAAGGGAACAGGTGGGAAACGGGGTGAATGGGTAGTTAGGAGGAGACAAGGCACAGCTGGGGGAAAGAGGGGGAGAAAAGGTAACCTAACAACGACCAGCAGAGGGAGACAGGATGAAGGGAAAGGACAGAGACAAGACACAACATGACAGTACATGACAGTACCCCCCCACTCACCGAGCGCCTCCTGGCGCACTCGAGGAGGAAACCTGGCGGCAACGGAGGAAATCCTCGATCAGCGCACGGTCCAGCACGTCCCGAGAGGGAACCCAACTCCTCTCCTCAGGACCGTACCCCTCCCAATCTACGAGGTACTGGTGACCACGGCCCCGAGGACGCATGTCCAAAATTCTACGGACCCTGTAGATGGGTGCGCCCTCGACAAGGATGGGGGGGGGGGGGGGAAGACGAGCGGGGGCGCGAAGGACGGGCTTGATGCAGGAGACATGGAAGACCGGGTGGACGCGACGAAGGTATCGCGGAAGAAGAAGTCGAACTGCGACAGGATTAATGACCCGAGAAATACGGAACGGACCAATGAACCGCGGGGTCAACTTGCGAGAAGCCGTCTTAAGGGGAAGGTTCTGAGTGGAGAGCCAAACTCTCTGACCGCGACAATATCTAGGACTCTTAGTTCTACGCTTATTAGCAGCCCTCACAGTCTGCGTCCTATAACGGCAAAGTGCAGACCTGACCCTCTTCCAGGTGCGCTCGCAACGTTGGACAAAAGCCTGAGCGGAGGGGACGCTGGACTCGGCGAACTGAGATGAGAACAGCGGAGGCTGGTACCCGAGGCTACTCTGAAAAGGAGATAGCCCGGTCGCAGACGAAGGAAGCGAGTTGTGGGCGTATTCTGCCCAGGGGAGCTGTTCTGACCAAGACGCAGGGTTGCGAAAAGAAAGACTGCGTAAGATGCGACCAATAGTCTGATTGGCCCGTTCTGCTTGACCGTTAGACTGGGGGTGAAAGCCGGAAGAGAGACTGACGGAAGCCCCAATCAAACGGCAAAACTCCCTCCAAAATTGAGACGTGAATTGCGGACCTCTGTCCGAAACGACGTCTGACGGAAGGCCATGAATTCTGAAAACATTCTCGATGATGATTTGTGCCGTCTCTTTAGCAGAAGGAAGCTTAGCAAGGGGAATGAAATGAGCCGCCTTAGAGAACCTATCGACAACCGTAAGAATAACAGTCTTCCCCGCTGACGAAGGCAGTCCGGTGACAAAATCTAAGGCGATGTGAGACCATGGTCGAGAGGGAATGGGAAGCGGCCTGAGACGGCCGGCAGGAGGGGAGTTACCGGACTTAGTCTGCGCGCAGACCGAACAAGCAGCCACGAAACGACGCGTGTCATGCTCCCGGGTGGGCCACCAAAAACGCTGGCGAATGGAAGCAAGCGTACCCCGAACGCCAGGGTGGCCGGCTAACTTGGCAGAGTGAGCCCACTGAAGAACGGCCAGACGAGTAGGAACGGGAACGAAAAGAAGGTTCCTAGGACAAGCGCGCGGCGACGGAGTGTGAGTGAGCGCTTGCTTTACCTGCCTCTCAATTCCCCAGACAGTCAACCCGACAACACGCCCCTCAGGGAGAATCCCCTCGGGGTCAGTGGAGGCTACTGAAGAACTGAAGAGACGAGATAAAGCATCAGGCTTGGTGTTCTTAGAGCCCGGACGATAAGAAATCACGAACTCGAAACGAGCGAAAAACAGCGCCCAACGCGCCTGACGCGCATTAAGTCGTTTGGCAGAACGGATGTACTCAAGGTTCCTATGGTCAGTCCAAACGACAAAAGGAACGGTCGCCCCCTCCAACCACTGTCGCCATTCGCCTAGGGCTAACCGGATGGCGAGCAGTTCGCGGTTTCCCACATCATAGTTACGTTCCGACGGCGACAGGCGATGAGAAAAATACGCGCATGGGTGGACCTTGTCGTCAGAGAGGGAGCGCTGAGAAAGAATGGCTCCCACGCCCACCTCTGACGCGTCAACCTCGACAACGAACTGTCTAGAGACGTCAGGTGTAACAAGGATAGGAGCGGATGTAAAACGATTCTTGAGGAGATCAAAAGCTCCCTGGGCGGAAACGGACCACTTAAAGCACGTCTTGACAGAAGTAAGGGCTGTGAGAGGAGCTGCCACCTGACCGAAATTACGGATGAAACGACGATAGAAGTTCGCGAAGCCGAGAAAGCGCTGCAGCTCGACGCGTGACTTAGGGGCGGGCCAATCAATGACAGCTTGGACCTTAGCGGGATCCATCTTAATGCCTTCAGCGGAAATAACAGAACCGAGAAATGTGACGGAGGAGGCATGAAAAGTGCACTTCTCAGCCTTCACAAAAAGACAATTCTCTAAAAGGCGCTGGAGGACACGTCGAACGTGCTGAAGATGAATCTGGAGTGACGGTGAAAAAATCTGGATATCGTCAAGGTAAACGAAAACAAAGATGTTCAGCATGTCTCTCAGGACATCATTGACTAATGCCTGAAAGACAGCTGGAGCGTTAGCGAGGCCGAAAGGAAGAACCCGGTATTCAAAGTGCCCTAACGGAGTGTTAAACGCCGTCTTCCACTCGTCCCCCTCCCTGATGCGCACGAGATGGTAAGCGTTACGAAGGTCCAACTTAGTGAAAAACCTGGCTCCCTGCAGGATCTCGAAGGCTGAAGACATAAGAGGAAGCGGATAACGATTCTTAACTGTTATGTCATTCAGCCCTCGATAATCTATGCAGGGGCGCAGAGACCCGTCCTTCTTCTTGACAAAAAAAACCCCCGCTCCGGCGGGAGAGGAGGAGGGGACTATGGTACCGGCGTCAAGAGCTACAGACAAATAATCCTCGAGAGCCTTACGTTCGGGAGCCGACAGAGAGTATAGTCTACCCCGGGGGGGAGTGGTTCCCGGAAGGAGATCAATACTACAATCATACGACCGGTGTGGAGGAAGAGAGGTGGCCCTGGACCGACTGAACACCGTGTGCAGATCGTGATATTCCTCCGGCACCCCTGTCAAATCACCAGGCTCCTCCTGTGAAGAAGAGACAGAGGAAACAGGAGGGATAGCAGACATTAAACATTTCACATGACAAGAGACGTTCCAGGAGAGGATAGAATTACTAGACCAATTAATGGAAGGATTATGACAAACTAGCCAGGGATGGCCCAAAACAACAGGTGTAAAAGGTGAACGAAAAATCAAAAAAGAAATGGTTTCGCTATGATTACCAGAAACAGTGAGGGTTAAAGGTAGCGTCTCACGCTGAATCCTGGGGAGAGGACTACCATCCAGGGCGAACAAGGCCGTGGACTCCCTTAACTGTCTGAGAGGAATGTCATGTTCCCGAGCCCAGGTCTCGTCCATAAAACAGCCCTCCGCCCCAGAGTCTATTAAGGCACTGCAGGAAGCTGACGAACCGGTCCAGCGTAGATGGACCGACAAGGTAGTGCAGGATCTTGAAGGAGAGACAGGAGTAGTAGCGCTCACCAGTAGCCCTCCGCTTACTGATGAGCTCTGGCTTTTACTGGACATGAAGTGACAAAATGACCAGCAGAACCGCAATAGAGACAGAGGCGGTTGGTGATTCTCCGTTCCCTCTCCTTAGTCGAGATGCGGATACCTCCCAGCTGCATAGGCTCAGCTCCCGAGCCGGCAGAGGAAGATGGTAGTGATGCGGAGAGGGGGGCAACGGAGAGCGCGAGCTCCTTTCCACGAGCTCGGTGACGAAGATCAACCCGTCGCTCAATGCGAATAGCGAGTTCAATCAAGGAATCCACGCTGGAAGGAACCTCCCGGGAGAGAATCTCATCCTTTACCTCTGCGCGGAGACCCTCCAGAAGACGAGCGAGCAAGGCCGGCTCGTTCCAGCCACTGGAGGCAGCAAGAGTGCGAAACTCAATAGAGTAGTCTGTTATGGATCGATTGCCTTGACATAGGGAAGACAGGGCCCTGGAAGCCTCCTCCCCAAAAACAGATCGATCAAAAACCCATATCATCTCCTCCTTAAAGTCCTGATACTGGTTAGTACACTCAGCCCTTGCCTCCCAGATTGCCGTGCCCCACTCACGAGCCCGTCCAGTAAGGAGAGATATGACGTAGGCGACACGAGCAGTGCTCCTGGCGTAAGTGTTGGGCTGGAGAGAAAACACAATATCACACTGGGTGAGGAACGAGCGGCATTCAGTGGGCTCCCCAGAGTAACACGGCGGGTTATTGATTCTGGGCTCCGGAGATTCGAAAGCCCTGGAAGTGGCCGGTGGATCGAGGCGGAGATGGTGAACCTGTTCTGTGAGGTTGGAGACTTGGGTGGCCAGGGTCTCAACGGCATGTCGAGCAGCAGACAATTCCTGCTCGTGTCTGCCTAGCATCGCTCCCTGGATCCCGACGGCTGAGTGGAGAGGATCCGAAGTCGCTGGGTCCATTCTTGGTCGGATTCTTCTGTTACGGTGAGTGAATGAGGACCCAAAAGCGAACTAACTTAAACAGAGCTTCTTTAATAACCAAACATAGGTAGGCTCAGATAGGCCGGCAGATTCCGACAGGACAGGACAAGGTTACAGCAAACATGACGATAGTCTGGCTCAGGCATGAAACACAACAAACAAGAATCCGACAAGGACAGGAACAAAAACAGAGAGAGATATAGGGACCTAATCAGAGGGAAAAAGGGAACAGGTGGGAAACGGGGTGAATGGGTAGTTAGGAGGAGACAAGGCACAGCTGGGGGAAAGAGGGGGAGAAAAGGTAACCTAACAACGACCAGCAGAGGGAGACAGGATGAAGGGAAAGGACAGAGACAAGACACAACATGACAGTACATGACACATACATACATACAGTATATAATTGATAAATATAATGGTTAGGTGGGTACTTATATTTGTCATGCTGTATTGGAAATGTGTTTTTTCCCTTCATATTCCATTCCCCCGAGAGCCTCAGAGAGAGGGGACACGGACAGGATTACCAATAAAAAGCACCCATGTCATTTGAGTCCCATAAAGAATGTTTAACCATTCTAAGGAGTTACTACATATCATATCAGTTTCATCCCCAATAAGTCTAGTGTTAAAAACTGACACGTTATCACATAATATCCCCCCATTTTGCATTGATATTCCCAGTCCTTGTATACCTGACTGTCTTCGCTCTATATGTGTGTCATAATACGTCCCTATAAAACCTCTCTGTATCTGAGAGTCCTCGTGCTTCCCTCTGTGTCCTGGGGAGTAGAGAAGAGCAGCTCACACCAGTTCAGCTTCAACACAAACCATGTTACCTGCATCTCTGCTGCAGCTTTCTCCTGTGAGTCTCTCTGGATTTGGGGGAAAGATAGAACAATAAGCAATGGCTTTGCTTTTGTTAAAACTTTAATATGATTTCATTTGTTGTGAGTTACATTTTAAATTCTTTGTCCACAAGTATTTACTATGAAGAACTCACTCAGTCAGGCTCTATGACGGTCCAGCCAGGTCAACCACTGACCATCTCCTGTAAGGTCTCACATATGGAATAAACATATAGTTACTTGTGTCATAATTATTAAGCTTTAAGTCACACAGAAACCGCATATTTTCCATAATATTGGTCAAACTGTATAAGAAGTAACTATTAATGCATCCATTCCATAGTCTAAGGGTTTATGTTTGATAATCTATTCTGTTCCACACAGGCCCTGCTCTCCTTTTCTCAGTAGTGTCTGTTTCTCTCACACACCCCACCCATCTCTTCCCCCCTGTGACCCTCACAGCTGTGTGAACTCCAGTCTGTCACCTGGGTGTTTCAGGGTCCCAGTTTAACATCTCTGATGATTCAGATAGACAGTTAAAGCAGTTAAGTAGCCCAGGGACTGTAGGGACTGTCCCTAAACACTTTCATGATCTAATTCTCACTACATTGTTTCAGCTGAGGAGAAACTGCCTTTTTGCATCAGCCAGCTGGTGGCTGGTAACCATACAATGTTTCAACCACATGAACACAATTTCCATTTGGTTTGAATAAATGGTGAGATGGATCAAAGAATCAGATAATTGAATCACCATTAAATACATATTATAGACCTTGTTAGCAGTTGTATTCATTACATGATTTAATATTTTCAGTCATTCACTGCTACTCATCACACACCATGTTATTGACACACCATATTCATGGTTTGTGTTTGTAATAGATATAACACACTTTTCAAGAATTGCATTGAACAATGTGGTTTCTCAAAGCTGCCCTGGGAAATTCCCCCTAAATACTTTAGTATGTCTTGGGGAGAATATGTTCAAGAATGCGTTTTTATTTGCCGTGTCTATCAAAACAGAGCATTGGGCACAGTAGTTCAAAGCTACCCAAGCATGACTTCTAACCCAGGATGCACCTGCACTCTGGTAAAGGCATTTCCCTGATATAGCATCTTGATTAACCCTAAAAAGGACCAATGTATGAATGTAAAAGTACAGTAACACATTTAAAAACAACACACAACAGTGATGTATTGCAGATGTGGGAGAAAATGAAAAATTATTAATTGAAAAAGTCATTGAGTGAAGTTTAGCCATCTAAGTGAAGTAGTTTGGTGAAAGTTGTTGACCATGTGACATTGAAACAATGAGAATACATTTTAGGGTACATTACTTGTTGTTCGTTCTTGTTTTTTTAAATATTGTGCTGTTGTAATATGATTTGATATCAACTATTTCATGACTCTTCTTAATACATGAAACATAATGTTCGAATTTGAGACCTGAAGAAGAAAAAAACATTTAATTTATTGTTTAAACAGTACAGAAAATGTTTGCTGATTGACAGTGATCACTGATGTCTGACTTTGTTTTAAAATGTATTTATTGCCTTGAAACCCCTTATATATGCATGTGACATGCTACTATCCAACCATGGTTGTCATGCAAATACTGTCTCACAAGTTTGCGTACTTATGTGATGTTTCCTCTCAAAGATGAATTGTCTTCCATACTGATAAGATGACAGGAAAACTATACCTCCTCCTGGTCTTGCTGGGCCTCTGCAGTATGTTCTCAATCTAGCAATTTATTGGACCAAAGTATTTTACGAATAGAGATAATTCTTATATCCATTGAGTTAACATATTTGTGATTTATTGTCTTCCTTCTCTTTTCTCTATTAGGGGTGTATAGTCAGAGTCTGGAGGACATTCCCTCCAGTCCAGTCCTGAAAAAGCCTGCAGAACCTCTCAGCCTCTCCTGTAAGGGATCTGGCTTTACCTTTAGTAGCTACAACATGGCCTGGATACATCAACCTGAAGGAAGAACACTTGAATGGATAGGCATTATATGGAATGATGCTAGTGGAACTGTATATACAAAAAGTGTTGAAGGACGGATAGAAGTCACCAGAGACAATTCTAACAGCATGGTGTATCTGAAGCTGTCTGGTCTGAGAGCAGAGGACTCTGCTGTGTATTACTATGCAAAAGAGACACAGTGGTGTGAGTGGAGGATCTGTACAAAAACCCCTCAGAGAATCTAACAAGCAGCAGAGTCAACAGAGGGCAGTAGAGCATCAGTACAGCAGAGTCAACAGAGGGCAGTAAAGCATCAGTACAGCAGAGTAAAAACTGCACACATTCCACTGAGAACCAAATCAACCAGTAAACCATAAACTGAACTGCTGTTAACATGAGCATTGTCCTACAGGCAAAAGTAGAGAGTTAGAAACATGGATGAAAGTGTCATTCCACAGTACATTCATTGACAATACAAAATGCAGAACCACATTATGGACCACTCAGAGTTTTGAGACATTGTAGGCAATCATATGCAAACATAGTACAGTATGTAATTTGGTATCAGCTATAATACATTATAAAACGGGTTGTTTGGATCCTGAATGCTCATTGGACGAGCAGCGTTCCAAGCCGTGCTGTGTTGGCCGTCACAGACATACCAATGCCCATCTGAAAATGTTCCATCTGAAAATGATCACTGCACCTCCATAACAATATCATGTTCATGTTGCTGTGCGAATCATCTCTTATATTTATCTCACCTCGCACTTTATTTCCCATTGCTTCTAGCCCAACATTTAGTTTGTTATAGCGGGGGTTAAAATAAGCCTTGCTGTCTGCCTATCAGACCTCAGAAGATTTGTTTAACTTTTGAAATTTAAATTCCCCTGTAGAGAGAAAGGTCACGTCCCCCTTTCAGATGTTGCATACATCAACCAATGGTTGCATGCCACGTCATCGGCTGTGTCATCGACTGACAGATTTCCATAGAGATCCTATTAAATGACTAATTCCTAATTCTATGCAGATTTCTATAACATACAATGTGGTTAGCTGATAGGTATTTTACCTATCAGGGCGTTGTAAGATTTGAAAGCCTCAGCAACACCTGGGCTAACGCTTTGGGTCGAACAACGCCAAATACCTGTCACTGTACTGAGCACATAGCACACCCTCTTGTGCCTTATTGATTAATTACATCATCTATATACATGTATGCATAAACAAAAAAAGTACAGGGTATGTGAGGTGTTGAATCTCATTAAGCTGTGTTCATTCATGACAGAAAGTATAATCGTAAAATGGCCTTGTTGTTAAATTATTGATTTTGCTTAACTGCCCCATTGGAAACAGGTCCTGTGAATACTAATGTACTGTTTTTGTCACCCATGCCCTTTACGTATTGTTCTTAACTGACTTGCCTAGTTAAATAAAGGTAAAAAATAATATATATATATATATATATATATGCCATACGAGTCCACAATTAAATGAAATCATGAAGGTTATCAACATTTTGAAAATCATCATGTTCCCCACTGTTCCTCCAGTCATTGAGTCAGTTGCATATGTGTGTGATGAGTAGGCCCTGGAGGTTTTTCTGACTAAGTGAACTGACCAACTTTTTTCTGGTCAGGTCATGTGATAAAGGACAACTCCTGGCCCTAATTATGAGCCATAAATTGACCTCTGACCTCAGAGTCATCAGTCCCTCCCCCATGACATCATGATGTAAATCCAGATCCCTCAAGAGTTCATATATACACTTATGTTCTGCTGTTGACTTGTTGTCTTGTGTGGAGCAGCTGAGTTCATATCTCCACCCTCAGTATGACGGGAAAACTCTACCTTCTGCTGCTCTCTCTCTGTCTGACCTGTGAGTTCTGCTTGATTTTACTCCTTATCAACTTGTCTTAATGAGGAATGACGGAACTTTGACGTTAGTTTGTTACAACCTAATTTTTTTTACCCTCCTCTTCTACTGTATCTTTAACTTTCCATCAGCTTTAAATGGTCAGAGTATGGAGTCCATTCCCTCTGGTCCAGTCCTGAAAAAGCCTGGAGATACTCTCAGCCTCTCCTGTAAGGGAGATGGCTTTACATTTAGTAGCTATGGCATGCACTGGATACGACAACCTGCAGGAAAAGCACTGGACTGGATGGGATTAATCTACTCTGATGCCAGCAAAACGATCTATTCAAAAAATATTGAAGGACGTATAGAAGTCACCAGAGATAATTCTAACAGCGTGGTGTATCTGAAGCTCTCTGGTCTAAGAGCAGAGGACTCTGCTGTGTATTACTGTGCAAGAGAGGCACAGTGGTGTGAGTGAGTGGAGGATCTGTACAAAAAACCCCTCAGAGAATCTAACTGGCAGCAGAGTCAACAGAGGGCAGTAGAGCATCAGTACCGCAGAGTCAACAGAGGGCAGTAGAGCATCAGTACCGCAGAGTCAACAGAGGGCAGTAGAGCATCAGTACAACAGGGTCAACAGAGGGCAGTAGAGCATCAGTACAACAGAGTCAACAGAGGGCAGTAGAGCATCAGTACAACAGAGTCAACAGAGGGCAGTAGAGCATCAGTACAACAGAGTCAACAGAGGGCAGTAGAGCATCAGTACAACAGAGTCAACAGAGGGCAGTAGAGCATCAGTACAACAGAGTCAACAGAGGGCAGTAGAGCATCAGTACCGCAGAGTCAACAGAGGGCAGTAGAGCATCAGTACAATATAGTCACATCTACTGAAGTATAATATTCCCCTGAAAGACAAAACAACATAACTGCCTGTACATCAACACAAGGCACATACACTACATGACCAAAAGTATGTGGACACCTGCTCATCGAACATCTCATTCCGAAATCATGGGCATTAATGTGGAGTCGGTCCCCCCTTTACTGCTATAACAGCCTCCACTCTTCTGGGAAGGCTTTCCACTAGATGTTGGAACATTGCTGCAGGGTAATGCTTCCATTCAACAACAAGAGCATTGGTGTTGTTGGGCCCTGATGTTGGCCTGGCTCGCAGTCGACCTTCCAATTCATCCCAAAGGTGGGGCTAAGGTCAGGGCTCAGTGCAGGCCAGTCAATTTCTTCCACACTGATCTCAACAAACCATTTCTGTATGGACCTTGCTTTGTGTATGGGGGCATTGTCATGCTGAAACAGGAAAGGGCCTTCCCCAAACTTTTGCCACAAAGTTGGAAGCACAGAATTGTCTAGAATGCCATTGTATGTTGTAGAGTTTTGATTTCCCTGCACTGGAACTAAGGGGCCTAGACCGACCATGAAAAACAGCCCCAGACAATTATTCTTCCTCCACCAAACTTTACAGTTGGCACCATGCATTGGGGCAGGTAGTGTTCTCCTGGCCTCCGCCGAGACCAGATTCGTCCGTCGGACTGCCAGATGGTGAAGTGTTATTCATCAACCAAGAGAACATGTTTCCACTGCTCCAGAGTTCAATGGCTGTGAGCATTTAACCACTCCAGTCGGTGCTTGGCATTGCGCATGGTGATCTTAAGCTCCAGGCGGACAGTTCTTGCGCTGACATTGCTTCCAGAGGCAGTTTATAACTAGGTAGTGAATGTTTTAACCGAGGAAAGACGATCGGTGGTACCTTTCTCTGAGCTTGTGTGGCCTACCACTTTACGGCTGAGCCGTTGTTGCTCCTAGATGTTTCCACTTAACAATACAATAACAGCACTTACAGTTGACAGTGGGCAGCTCTAGCAGGGCAGAAATATGAGGAACTGACTTGTTGGAAAGGAGGCATCTTATGACAGTGCCACATTGAAAGTCACTGAGCTCTTCATTAAGGCCTTTCTACTGCCACTGTTTGTCTATGGAGTCTGCTCCTCTGTGTTGTTCCCTGTAGTAGCATTCTTTGACGTGTCGTGTTTATCTCCAGATGCTGTCCCTGTTCCATTGTGTGTCCATCTGTATTAACTGGTTCACTCCCTGTACCTGCTTTTCATCTCCTGTGTTGGGCCTTACAGAATGCTACTCCCATCACAAGAAGCATCAGGGAGTATTTTAGGGTTTTGTTTTTTGGTGAAGTTGGACCTGGGGGCTGCCACCGATGGAACTGGGGATGCCTAAGCTGGCTCGTTGGGCTGTCATGCCCTAGCTGACTGGAGAGGTTTCCTTGTCCCGGTTGACTCGGCAGGATCCCATTCCACGTCATGCTTCAGCCGGCTCGTTTGGCTCCTATGCCTCAGCCGGCCCATGAGTTTTCTTGTTTTGTTGGTGACGTCGGGCTTGGATTCCGCCTCCGATGGAACCGGGGGTGTCTAAGCTGGCTCGTCGAGCTGTCACGCCTGTTCCCGCATCCCCTCCCTGCTCGAGGGCGCCAGGCTACCCGTCATTATATGCACCTATTACCATAATTGATCGCAGCTGCGGTCATTGGACTCACCTGGACTCCCTTACTTTGTTCATTTCTCCTGCATTTATGTCTGCTCCTCTGTGTTGCTCCCTGTAGTAGCATTGTTTGTTGTGTTGTGTTTATGTCCAGACGCTGTTCTTGGTCCGTTGCATGTCCGTCTACAAGGCTCCTTTTTCTCCAATTCCTATCTGAATGACGTGCCCAAAGTAAACTGCCTGTTACTCAGGCCCTGAAGCCAGGATATGCATATAGTTGGTACCATTCGACAGAAAACACTTTGAAGTTTGTAGAAATGTTAAAATTATGTAGGAGAGTATAAAACAATAGACATGGTAGGAGAAAATCCAAAGAAAAACCAACCAGAAATGTATTTTTGAGAGAGACTATGCCCTTCCAATGGCCAGTATAAGGTGAATACTCAATTCTACTTCCCAGGATGCGGGACACCTAGGCTTAAAATAAGTTAAGGGCTAGGCGTCCCGTTAGCGGGACAACGTCCGGTGAAACTGGAGGGTGCGCAATTCAAATAAATAATTACAAAAATTATGGAAATTAAACATTTAGGTACATACAAGTGTTTTATATCGGTTGAAAGATTACAATTGTGCTAATCTAACTGCACTGTCCGATTTACAGTAGCCATTACAGTGAAAGCATGCCATGCGATTGTGTGAGGACGGCGCCCCACATCAAAATATTTTTCCACAGGTTTCATAAATTCACAAATAGCAATTAAATATTAACTTACTTTTTGAAAATCTTCCTGATTTGTCATCCAAAGGGTCCCAGCTATAACATATAGTGTTGTTTCGTTTTGTTAGATGAAATCCTTCTTTATATCCCAAAAAGTCAGTTTAGTTGGCACCATCGATTTGGTAAACCACTCGTTCAACTTTCAGAGAAAGGAATCTGAAAATCTAACGCTAAACTTTGTTAAAACAAGTCAAAATACTTTTCTATTGACTCCTCAGATATCCTAAAATGTAATCAAACTATAATATTTCTTAACGAAGGAGCTAACGCTAGCAGGGGCTACACAAAACGCTGAAATAAAATATAAAATATGCATTACCTTTGACGAGCTTCTTTTGTTGGCACTCCAATAGGTCCCATAAACATCACAATTGGTCCTTTTGTACGATTAATTCCGTCAATATATATCGAAAATGTCAATTTATAAAGTGTGTTTGATCCGTAAAAAACACAGTTTAGAAAAACGCAACGTCAGTACAAAATATTTCAAAAGTTGCCTATAAACTTTGCCAAAATATTTCAAACTACTTTGTAATACAACGTTAGGTATTTTTAAAAGTTAATAATCGATCAAATTGTAGACGGGGCAATCTGTATTCAATACATGAACGAAAAGAAAAAAGCTCTGCTCTTCACGTCTTGCGCAACTCACAAAAGTGTCCCCTGTTCCGAGGTGGCCTACTTCCTGATAAGACAAAGGAATAACCTCAGCCATATTCCAAACACTGGCGACATCGTGTGGAAGCGGTAGGAACTGAAAATAGGTTCCTATTAAATATCCAATGGCAAAGACAATAAAGGGAAGGGAGATGGGAAAAGAAAAACAATTCTAAACAGTTAGTCCTCTGGGTTTTGCCTGCTACATAAGTGCTGTTATACTCACAGACATGATTCAAACAGTTTTAGAAACTTCAGGGTGTTTTCTATCCAAATCTATGAATAATATGCATATCTTATATTCTTAGCATGAGTAGCAGGAAGTTGAAATTGGGCACGCTATTTATCCAAAAGTGAAAATTCTGCCCCCTAGCATAACACAACGTTAACTATTCATGGAAATCGCAAATGAAATGAAATAAATATATTGGCTCACAAGCTTAGCCTTTTGTTAACAACACTGTCATCTCAGATTTTCAAAAAATGCTTTTCAACCATAGCTACACAAGCATTTGTGTAAGATTATTGACAGCTAGCATAGCATTAAGCCTAGCATTCAGCAGGCAACATTTTCACAAAAACAAGAAAAGCATTCAAATAAAATAATTTACCTTTGAAGAACTTCGGATGTTTTCAATGAGGAGACTCTCAGTTAGATGGCAAATGTTCAGTTTTTCCAAAAAGATTATTTGTGTAGGAGAAATCGCTCCGTTTTGTTCATCACGTTTGGCTAAGAAAAAAACCCGAAAATTCAGTCATTACAACGGCAAACTTTTTTCCAAATTAACTCCATAATATCGACAGAAACATGGCAAACGTTGTTTAGAATCAATCCTCAAGGTGTTTTTCACATATCTATTCGATGATAAATCACTCGTGGCAGTTTGGTTTCTCCTCTGTTCAAAATGGAAAAATGCGCGCACCTGGAGATTACGCAATAGTTTCGACGGAGGACACCGAGCGGACACCAACTCAATATTCCAATGATATGCCTACAAATACGTCACAATGCTGCAAACACCTTGGGGAAACGACAGAAAGTGTAGGCTCATTCCTGGTGCATTCACAGCCATATAAGGAGACATTGGAACACAGCGCATTCAAAATCTGGCTCACTTCCTGTATGAAATTTCATCTTGGTTTCGCCTGTAGCATTAGTTCTGTGGCACTCACAGACAATATCTTTGCAGTTTTGGAAACGTCAGTGTTTTCTTTCCAAAGCTGTCAATTATATGCATAGTCGAGCATCTTTTACGAAAAGAGCATACCATGCAATAATCTGAGACGGCGCTAAGACGTAACAATATTTCTCCGCCATGTTGGAGTCAACAGAAATACGAAATTACAAAATACGTTTCTATTGATTTCTCAGATACCCTAAAATGTAATCAAGCTGTAATATTTCTTAACCTGTTACGGCTGCAGTCCCGATACCGGGATTGATATGACAACTACCAGTGATGCAATTGCAACAAATAATCTGCTCAGACCCCAACCAAGAACATCAAAAGTCGTGCTATAAATTCACAGACAACACAAAGATTCCTTGATGTCCTTCCAGATTCCCTCTGTCTACCCAAGGACGCCAGAAGACAAAAATCAGTTAACCACCTAACTGAGGAACTCAATTTAACCTTGCGCAATACCCTAGATGCAGTTGCACCTTTAAAAACTAAAAACATTTCTCATAAGAAACTAGCTCCCTGGTACACAGAAAATACCCGAGCTCTGAAGCAAGCTTCCAGAAAATTGGAATGGAAATGGCGCCACACCAAACTGGAAGTCTTCTGACTAGCTTGGAAAGACAGTACTGTGCAGTACCGAAGAGCCCTTACTGCTGCTCGAGCATCCTATTTTTCTAACTTAATTGAGGAAAATAAGAACAATCCGAAATTCCTTTTTGATACTGTCGCAAAGCTAACTAAAAAGCAGCATTCCCCAAGAGAGGATGACTTTCACTTTAGCAGTGATAAATTCATGAACTTCTTTGAGGAAAAGATTATGATTATTAGAAAGCAAATTACGGACTCCTCTATAAATCTGCGTATTCCTTCAAAGCTCAGTTGTCCTGAGTCTGCACAACTCTGCCAGGACCTAGGATCAAGAGAGACGCTCAAGTGTTTTAGTACTATATCTCTTGACACAATGATGAAAATAATCATGGCCTCTAAACCTTCAAGCTGCATACTGGACCCTATTCCAACTAAACTACTGAAAGAGCTGCTTCCTGTGCTTGGCCCTCCTATGTTGAACATAATAAACGGCTCTCTATCCACCGGATTTGTACCAAACTCACATAAAGTGGCAGTAATAAAGCCTCTCTTGAAAAAGCCAAACCTTGACCCAGAAAATATAAAAAAAACTATCGGCCTATATCGAATCTTCCATTCCTCTCAATTTTTTTTGAAAAGGCTGTTGCGCAGCTACTCACTGCCTTCCTGAAGACAAACAATGTATACGAAATGCTTCAGTCTGGTTTTAGACCCCATCATAGCACTGAGACGGCACTTGTGAAGGTGGTAAATGACATTTTAATGGCATCGGACCGAGGCTCTGCATCTGTCCTCGTGCTCCTAGACCTTAGTGCTGCTTTTGATACCATCGATCACCACATTCTTTTGGAGAGATTGGAAACCCAAATTGGTCTACACGGACAAGTTCTGGCCTGGTTTAGATCTTATCTGTCGGAAAGATATCAGTTTGTCTCTGTGAATGGTTTGTCCTCTGACAAATCAACTGTAAATTTCAGTGTTCCTCAAGGTTCCGTTTTAGGACCACTATTGTTTTCACTATATATTTTTACCTCTTGGGGATGTTATTCGAAAACATAATGTTAACTTTCACTGCTATGCGGATGACACACAGCTGTACATTTCAATGAAACATGGTGAAGCCCCAAAATTGCCCTTGCTAGAAGCATGTGTTTCAGACATAAGGAAGTGGATGGCTGCAAACTTTCTACTTTTAAACTCGGACAAAACAGAGATGCTTGTTCTAGGTCCCAAGAAACAAAGAGATCTTCTGTTGAATCTGACAATTAATCTTAATGGTTGTACAGTCGTCTCAAATAAAACTGTGAAGGACCTCGGCGTTACTCTGGACCCTGATCTCTCTTTTGAAGAACATATCAAGACCATTTCAAGGACAGCTTTTTTCCATCTACGTAACATTGCAAAAATCAGAAACTTTGTCCAAAAATGATGCAGAAAAATGTATCCATGCTTTTGTCACTTCTAGGTTAGACTACTGCAATGCTCTACTTTCCGGCTACCCGGATAAAGCACTAAATAAACTTCAGTTAGTGCTAAATACGGCTGCTAGAATCCTGACTAGAACCAAAAAATGTGATCATATTACTCCAGTGCTAGCCTCTCTACACTGGCTTCCTGTCAAAGCAAGGGCTGATTTCAAGGTTTTACTGCTAACCTACAAAGCATTACATGGGCTTGCTCCTAACTATCTCTCTGATTTGGTCCTGCCGTACATAACTACACATACGCTACGGTCACAAGACGCAGGCCTCCTAATTGTCCCTAGAATTTCTAAGCAAACAGCTGGAGGCAGGGCTTTCTCCTATAGAGCTCCATTTTTATGGAACGGTCTGCCTACCCATGTTAGAGACGCAAACTCGGTCTCAACCTTTAAGTCTTTACTGAAGACTCATCTCTTCAGTGGGTCATAGGATTGAGTGTAGTCTGGCCCAGGAGTGGGAGGGTGAACGGAAAGGCTCTGGAGCAACGAACCGCCCTTGCTGTCTCTGCCTGGCCGGTTCCCCTCTTTCCACTGGGATTCTCTGCCTCTAACCCTATTACAGGGGCTGAGTCACTGGCTTACTGGGGCTCTCTCATGCCGTCCCTGGAGGGGGTGCGTCACCTGAGTGGGTTGATTCACTGATGTGCCCCCCCCCCCCCGTGGGTTGTGCCGTGGCGGAGGTCTTTGTGGGCTATACTCAGCCTTGTCTCAGGATGGTAAGTTGGTGGTTGAAGATATCCCTCTAGTGGTGTTGGGGCTGTGCTTTGGCAAAGTGGGTGGGGTTATATCCTTCCTGTTTGGCCCTGTCCGGGGGTGTCTCCTGACCCCTCCTGTCTCAGCCTCCAGTCTTTATGCTGCAGTAGTTTATGTGTCGGGGGGCTAGGGTCAGTTTGTTATATCTGGAGTACTTCTCCTGTCCTATTCGGTGTCCTGTGTGAATCTAAGTGTGCGTTCTCTAATGCTCTCCTTCTCTCTTTCTTTCTCTCTCTCGGAAGACCTGAGCCCTAGGACCATGCCCCAGGACTACCTGACATGATGACCCCTTGCTGTCCCCAGTTCACCTGGCCGTGCTGCTGCTCCAGTTTCAACTGTTCTGCCTTATTATTATTCGACCATGCTGGTCATTTATGAACATTTGAACATCTTGGCCATGTTCTGTTATAATCTCCACCCGGCACAGCCAGAAGAGGACTGGCTACCCCACATAGCCTGGTTCCTCTCTAGGTTTCTTCCTAGGTTTTGGCCTTTCTAAGGAGTTTTTCCTAGCCACCGTGCTTCTACACCTGCATTGCTTGCTGTTTGGGGTTTTAGGCTGGGTTTCTGTACAGCACTTTGAGATATCAGCTGATGTACAAAGGGCTATATAAATAAATTTGATTTGATTTGATTTGATTTAACCAGGTATGCTAGTTGAGAACAAGTTCTCATTTACAACTGCGACCTGGCCAAGATAAAGCATAGCAGTGTGAACAGACAACAACACAGAGTTACACAGGGAGTAAACAATAAACAAGTCAATAACACAGTAGAAAGAGTCTATATACACTGTGTGCAAACGGCATGAGGAGGTAGGCGAATAATTACAATTTAGCAGATTAACACTGGAGTGATAAATGATCAGATGGTCATGTGCAGGTAGAGATACTGGTGTGCAAAAGAGCAGAAAAGTAAATAAATAAAAACATTATAGGGATGAGGTAGGTAAATTGGGTGGGCTATTTACCGATGGACTATGTACAGCTGCAGCGATCGGTTAGCTGCTCAGATAGCAGATGTTTAAAGTTGATGAGGGAGATAAAAGTCTCCAACTTCAGCGATTTTTGCAATTTGTTCCAGTCACAGGCAGCAGAGAACTGGAAGGAAAGGCGGCCAAATGAGGTGTTGGCTTTAGGGATGATCAGTGAGATACAATTGCTGGAGAGCGTGCCATCTTGACCAGTGAACTGAGATAAGGCGGAGCTTTACCTAGCATGGACTTGTAGATGACCTGGAGCCAGTGGGTCTGGCGCCGAATATGTAGCGAGGGCCAGCCGATTAGAGCATACAGGTCGCAGTGGTGAGTGGTATAAGGTGCTTTAGTAACAAAACAGATGGCACTGTGATAAACTGCATCCAGTTTGCTGAGTAGAGTTTTGGAATCTATTTTGTAGATGACTTTGCCGAAGTCGTTTTACTAGGGTAAGTTTGGCAGCGTGAGTGAAGGAGGCTTTGTTGCGAAAAGAAAGCCGACTCTAGATTTGATTTTAGATTGGAGATGTTTGATATGAGTCTGGAAGGAGAGTTTACAGTCTAGCCAGCCACCTAGGTACTTATAGATGTCCACATATTCTAGGTCGGAACCATCCAGGGTAGTGATGCTAGTCGGGCGTGCGGGTGCAGGCAGCGAACGGTTGAAAAGCATGCATTTGGTTTTACTAGCGTTTAAGAGCAGTTGGAGGCCATGGAAGGAGTGTTGTATGGCATTGAAGGTCGTTTGGAGGTTAGATAGCACAGTGTCCAAGGAAGGGCCAGAAATATACAGAATGGTGTCGTCTGCGTAGAGGTGGATCAGGGAATCGCCCGCAGCAAGAGCAACATCATTGATATACACAGAGAAAAGAGTCGGCCCGAGAATTGAACCCTGTGGCACCCCCATAGAGACTGCCAGAGGTCCGGTCAACATGCCCTCCGATTTGACACACTGAACTCTGTCTGCAAAGTAGTTGGTGAACCAGGCAAGGCAGTCATTAGAAAAACTGAGTCTACTGAGTCTGCCGATAAGAATATGGTGATTGACAGAGTCGAAAGCCATGGCCAGGTCTTAAAATGAATGCACTTACTGTCACTCTGGATAAGAGCGTCTGCTAAATTACTAAAATGTAAATGTTTTACATACAGGTCTCATATTACTGTATGTAATATTTAATTTTAAATATTAATGTCTAAATGTATCATTTTAACAGTTCTTTATAAAAAATGTAGTCTGTTACATTTGACTGTGTAAAAACTAGCAGTACTACTTATTTACATTCCTGAAATAAAGTTGGTAAGTGGTACTGTAGACTCACTGAAGATCCCTTCTAGTTATGGCAGCTCTAGCAGTACAGTGTTTGATTGTATGATAGGACTCCTTAAATTAAATACAACAGAGATGCTTCACCACATCAAATTTGTAAATGAATACAAGCCCATCGTTGGTGGGGCTGGAAATGTATATCTGAGTTGATTGTCAATTACACTCCTGATATGACTTGATGGTATTCTAATTGATGTCTATCAAAGGTTCAATGAACTCATTCATGATCCAACACTTTAATGTTTTAATCATTCACATGATGAAGGTGGCCAGTACCGAACAAGAAGATCTAAGCTCTATAGTGTCAACAAGACACGTAAGTGTTATGATATAAATACACATATATGCACCAATATAAAGACTGGGGACAATTCACACCATTGAGTTGTGATACAAAAAATATTAGCAGAGTGTAAAGCTCATTGTATCACAGTCCTGTCTAACATTATCCTCCAGTATAAGTCTTATTACATGGAGAACACACTAGAGTATTTATAGCTTGCACAGTTATTACATATTGTTTCCCTACTGATATTTCCATTAATAATATATATCCTCCTTATGCAAATTTCACTGAGCCCCTCTTCCTTTCTCTCCCTCTCCCTCCTCCTTATATAAAAACCTCTGTATCTGAGAGTCCTAGTACGTCCCTCTGAGTCCTGGAGAGTAGAGAAGAGCAGCTCCCACCTGTTGAACTTCAACACAAACCATGTTCCCTGCATCTCTACTGCTGATGCTGGCAGCTGTATCCTGTGAGTTCCTGATTGTATTCTGATCAGTGTAACTTGTGTTGCTGTGATACTGATGTGACTCCTTGATTGATCTGACCTGTCATTCCACTTCCTCCTCAGGTGTCCACTGTCAGGTCGTACTCACACAGGCTGAACAGTCAGTCCAGGGGACTCCTGCAGGATCCCTCAAACTCACATGTGCCTGTAGTGGATTCACTCTAAGCAGCACTAATATGCACTGGATCCGCCAAGCACCTGGAAAAGGACTTGAATGGATCATTTACTATTATTCTGACAGTGACAAGAGCAATGCCCAGGTAGTACAGGGCCGATTCACTGCATCAAAGGACAGCAGTAATTTATATCTGCACATGAGCCAGTTGAAGCCAGAGGACTCTGCAGTGTATTACTGTACTAGAGACTCACTATGGTTAAACTAATGAGAATAGCTGTACAAAAACCATCTGGTAGAGAAAGGAAGGACGTGTACAAACACATGACAAGGGGATACATGAGGAACAATTCTAATGATGTATCAAATAATAACACAATGTTAAATACATGGTGTTATTGTTGTTGATGCACCAACAGGGGCCACTCTCTCTCCATTTGATTAAAATAAAGACCAGTACTGATGTAGACTCTGATAATTAATTTTATTGGAAGAAAAAAGTATAATTTGGATGTTGATTCTAAATAGTTTAGTTTGTCAAAACAAAAGTATTGTCTTAAATATGTTTCATCCACCACAGGTATGAAATAATGCTGTAAATGTAGTGTTTCATATTTACCCCTCCCCCACCTCACCCCATTCAAAAAGATAACAGAGAGGGTCTCTGAGGTATCAGAATGTAAAGGTTGTGTCCAGTAATAGTGGAGTTGATCCTGCAGTGTTTCTAACCCTCTTATAGAACCCCTCCCCTTTTATGTCAATGCAAACCTGGTTCTCTCCCTACTGAAACTGTATCTGTCTGTCCTAGTTCATCCCACTAAGTCCTAGAAAGTAGAGAAGAGCAGCTCCCACCAGTTCAGCTTCAACACACACAATGTCCCCTGCATCTCTGCTGCTGCTGCTGGCTGCTGCCTCCTGTGAGTCTCTAGGGATTTTTTAGGAAAGACAAAACAAAGAAAATTGCCTATAGTATAAAACTGGCTGCAACTGTCACATTTTGACCTTTATTTCCTTTGTTTTGTATTTATTTAGTATGGTCAGGGCGTGAGTTGGGGTGGGCAGTCTATGTTTGTTTATCTATGATTTGGGGATTTGTATGTTTCGGCCTAGTATGGTTCTCAATCAGAGACAGGTGTCATTAGTTGTCACTGATTGAGAATCATACTTAGGTAGCCTGGGTTTCACTGTTTGTTTGTGGGTGATTGTCTATGTTAGTTGCTTGTGTCAGCACAGGTCTCATTTATAGCTTCACGGTCGTTATTTGTTTATTGTTTTTGTATAGTTTGTATTCACTGTTCAGTGCTTTCTTTTATTAAATATTCACCATGAACACATACCACGCCGCATTTTGGTCCTCCGATCCTTCTCGCCTCTCCTCTTCCGGTGAAGAGGAGGACGACCGTGACAGAATCACCCACCAACCAAGGCCCAAGCGGCGTGGTAAAAGACCGCGACGACAGCAGCAGCAACAACAGTGGCCAGCATCACAGGACTCCTGGACATTGGAGGAGATATTGAACGGAGAGGGACCCTTGGCACAGGCTGGAGAATATCGCCGCCCCAAAGCAGAGCTGGAGGCAGCGAAAGCGGAGCGGCGGCGCTATGAGGAGGCAGCACGGCAGCGCGACAGGTACAAGAGGCACACGAGGTCTGGGGCTAAGCCAGGTAGCAGACCTGAGCTCACTCCTCGTGCTTATTATAAGCAGCGCGTTACTGATCAGGCACCGTGTTATGCGGTTAAGCGCACGGTGTCGCCAGTGCGTGCCCATAGCCCGGTGCGCTATAGGGCACCCCCCGAGAGTGTCATGCGAGTGTGGACATCGAGCCAGGGCGTATGGTGCCTGCTCAGCGTGTCTGGTCGTCGGTATGCAGTTTTGGTCCAGGGTATCCTGCGCCGGCTCTGTGGACTGTGTCTCCGGGGCGCTGGGAGGGTGCAGTGTGTCCTATGCCTGCGCTCCTCTCGTGCCGGGCAAATGTGGGAGTGGAGCCTAAGGGAGAGGTGCGCGTAGTAGGCACTAGATCTCCTGTGCTTACCCACAGCCTGGTTCAACCTGTGCCTGCACTCTGGAGGGTCCGGGCTAGATCAGTGATCCAGCCTGGGGGAGTGGTGCCAAGGCTGCGCACTGGAGCTCCAGTGCTCCCCCACAGACCGGTTCTTCAGGTGCCTCCTCCTAACACCAAGCCTCCTGGAGGTCTCCCCATCCTGGTGGGTCCGGTGGCAGCCCCACGCACCAGGCTGTCTCTCTGTCTCCTCCCTACAGGCGTTCCCGCCTGTCTGGCGCTGCCAGAGCTTCTGCCCCTCAGTCCAAAGGCGCCAGAGCTCCTCCATCCAGCGCTGCCAGAGCTTTCCTCCTCTCCAGCGCTGCCGGAGTCTCCAGACTGCCCAGCGCCGCCTGAGCTACCTGTCTGCCAAGCGCCATCAGAGCCGCCAGTCTGCAAGGAGCTGCCAGTGCCACCAGTCTGCAAGGAGCCGCCAGTGCCGCCAGTCAGCCAGGAGCCGCCAGTGCCGCCATTCAGCCAGGATCCTCCCGAGCCGCCATTCAGCCAGGAGCCGCCTGAGCCGCCATTCAGCCAGGATCCGCCCGAGCCGCCATTCAGCCAGGATCCGCCAGAGCCGCCATTCAGCCAGGATCCTCCCGAGCCGCCATTCAGCCAGGATCCGCCCGAGCCGCCATTCAGCCAGGATCCGCCCGAGCTGCCATTCAGCCAGGATCCGCCAGAGCCGCCATTCAGCCAGGATCCGCCAGAGCCGCCAGTCAGCCAGGATCTGCCAGAGTCGTCAGCCAGTACGGGGCTGCCCCTCTGTCCCGAGCTGCCCCTCTGTCCCGAGCTGCCCCTCTGTCCAGTGGGGTCATTTAGAAGGGTCGCCGTGGTTAGGAAGCCACGGAGGCGGACAAAGACCATGGTGAAGTAGGGTCCACGTCCCGCGCCAGAGCCGCCACCGCGGACAGACGCCCACCCAGACCCTCCCCTATAGGTTAAGGTTTTGGAGTATTTCTGTCTGTAATAAAGCCATTTTGTAGGGAAAGACTCATTCTGATTGGTTGGGCCTGGCTCCACAGTGGGTGGGCCTGTGTCCTCCCTGGCCCACAATTGGCTGCATCCCTGCCCAGTCATGTGAAATCCATAGATTAGGGCCTAATTCATTTATTTCAATTGAACGATTTCTTTATATGAACTGTAGCTCAGTAAAATCTTTGAAATTGTTGCATGTTGCGTTCATATTTTTGTTCAGTATATGTCTGAGGGGTTTTTGTACAGCTCCACCACTCACTTCACTGTACCCAGCGTGCCCAGTAATACACAGCAGAGTCCTCTGCCTTCAGACCAGGCAGTTTCTGATTTCATGCTCACTGAGCTGTCCTTGGTCAGTTCAATCTGTCCCTCCAGGGTTTTGGCATGGCCTGCTGCTCCAGTATTGGTGTTGATCCAGCCCATCCATTCCAGTGGTTTTCCTGTAGGTAAGTGAATCCAGTACGTACCATAGCTTGTGAAGGTATACCCAGTTCTTCTACAAGAAAGGTTGAGAGTTTCTCCAGGCTTGTTCTAGAGTGGACTGGAGGGAATGGACTGCATACCCTGATCACGTAGACCTGATTTAGAGAACGAGAGAGAAAGGAAACAAGGGGAGAGGAGAGAGGAGATAGTGTGGAATATTAAAGGAAAACATGAAGGAATTGTAAATCTTCTTTGCTCAGCTTAGGAAGAGTTGATGAGGAGTAAAACCAAGCAGAACTCACAGGACAGACAGGTAAAGGTTTCCCTTCATACTGAGGGTGGAGATATAAGCTCAGCTGCTCCACACAAGACAACAATACAACAAGTCAGCAGCAGAACAGAAGTATATATGAACTCTGAGGGATCTGGATTTACATCATGATGTCATGGGTGAGGGACTGATGACTTCTGCAGGATTGATGAGCCATCCCAGGACATAGACATATCTGATATAGGCAGAAAGCTTAAATTCTTGTTAGTCCAATGTACAAATCAAATCCAATCAAATGTTATTAGTCCCACGTGCCAAATACAACAGATGTTGACCTTACAGTGAAATGTTTACTTACGAGAATAATAGACCAAAGTAACAAGTAATTAAAGAGCAGCAGTAAAAAATAACAATATATATAGGGGGGTGGTGGTACAGAGTCAATGTGTGGGAGCACCGGTTAGTTGAAGTAGTATGTAAGTAGAGTTAATTAAAGTGACTATGCATAGATGACAACAGAGAGTGGCAGTGTTGTGGAGAGGGGAGGGGTGTCAATGCGAATAGTCTGGGTTGCCATTTGACTAGATGTTCAGGAGTCTTATGGCTTGGGAGTAGAAGCTGTTTAGAAGCCTCTTGGATCTAGACTTGGCGCTCAGGTACCGCTTGTCATGTGGTAACAGAGAGCAGTCTATGACTAGGGTGGCTGGAGTCTTTGACAATTTTTAGGGCCTTCCTCTGACACCGCTTGGTATAGAGGTCCTGGATGGCAGGAAGCCTGGCCCCAGTGATGTACTGGGTCGTTCGCACTACCCTCTGTAGTGCCTTGCGGTCGGAGGCCGAGCAGTTGCCATACCAGGCAGTGATGCAACCATGTTCTCGATGGTGCAGCTGTAGAACCTTTTGAGGATCTCAGGACCCATGTCAAATCTTTTCAGTCTCCTGAGGGGGAATAGGTTTTGTCGTGCCCGCTCAACGACTGTCACGGTGTGCTTGGACCATGTGAGTTTGTTGGTGATGTGGACACCAAGGAAGTTGAAGCTCTCAATCTGCTCCACTGCAGCACCATCGATGAGAATGGGTGTGTGCTCGGTCCTCTTTTTCCTGTAGTCCACAATCATCCCCTGCCCTGCCATAACCGATGACTGTCAGAGTTGGTGTAGTACAATTCGATCTTAGTCCTGTTTTGATGTTTGATGATTCGTCAGAGGGCATAGCGGGATTTCTTATAAGCTTCCGGGTTAGAGTCCTGCTCCTTGAAAGCAGCAGCCTTTAGCTCAGTGTGGATGCTGCCTGTAATCCATGGTTTCTAGTTGGGGTATGTACTGTATGTATGGTCACTGTGGGGACGACGTCATCGACGACAGCACTTATTGATGAAGCCAATGACAGATGTGGTGTACTCCTCAATGCTATTGGAGGAATCCCGGAACATATTCCAGTCTGTGCTAGCAACACAGTCCTGTAGCTTAGCATCTGCTTCATCTGACCACGGTTTTATTGATCTAGTACCTGGTGCTTCCTGCTTTAATTTTTACTTGTAAGCAGGAATCAGGAGGATAGAGTTAGGGTCTTAGGGACTTGCCAAATGGAGGGCGAGGGAGAGCTTTTTATGCATCTCGGTGTGTGGAGTACAGGTGGTCCAGAGTTATTTTCCCTCTGGTTGAACGTTTAACATGTTGATAGAAGTTAGGTAAAACTGATTTAAGTTTCCCTGCATTAAAGTCCCCGGCTAGTAGGAGCTCCACCTCTTGGTGAGCGTTTTCTTGTTTGCTTATGGCGGAATACAGCTTGTTTAATGCTATCTTAGTGCCAGCCTCTGACTGTGGTGGTATGTAAACAGCTACAAAGAATATAGATGAAAACTCTCTTGGTAGGTAATGTGGTCTGCAGCTTATCATGAGAAACTCTACCTCAGGCGAGCAAAAGCTTGAGACTTCATTAGATATCGTGCACCAGCTGTTGTCTACAAAAATACATAGACCACCGCCCCTTGTCTTACCAGACACCGCTGTTCAATCCTGCCAGTACATTGTATAACCAGCCAGCTGTATGTTGATATTGTCGTCGTTCAGCCACGACTCTGTGAAGCGTAAGATGTTACCGTTTTTAATGTCCCGTTGGTAGTTTAATCTTCCAAATAACTCATCAATTTCACTGTCCAAAGGATGCATGTTTGCAAGCAGAATTGAGGGGAGTCGGGTTTATTAGATCGCCGTCTACTCCTCAGATGGCAGCCCGCCCTCCGGCATCTCTTTCTCCGCCTCCTCTTCACGCAAATCACTGGGGTTGGGGAATGTTCCCGAGGGAGCCATATATCCTCCGCCTCGGGCTCGTCAGAGTCGTGAAAGAAGAAAAAGGATTCTGCTAGTCCGTGGTGAGTAATCGTAGTCCTGATGTCTAGAAGTTATTTTCGGTCATAAGAGACGGTAGCGGGAACATAGGTACAAAATAAGTTACAAACAAAGCAGATAAACGAACATCTAAACACAATCGGTTGGGGGCACGTAAAGCGTCTGCCGTCTGCCCCCGGCGCCATTTTACTACATTTTACAGTAGCTATTACAGTGAAAGAATTCCATGCCATTGTTTGAGTAGAGTGCACAATTATGAACTTGAAAATGTATGAATAAACCAAATAGGCACAATTGGGCGCTCTTGATACAACATTTTGAATAGATATGCAATAGTTCACTGGATGACTACAAAACTTTGCATGTACAGCGCTGCCATCTACTGGCCAAAGTCTAATTTGCGCCTGGGCTAGAATAATTTATTATGGCCTTTCTCTTGCATTTCAAAGATGATGGTACAAAAAAAAACAAAAAAAAATGTTGGTTATTTCTTTGTATTATCTTTTACCAGATCTAATGTGTTATATTCTCCTACATTCCTTTCACATGTTCACAAACTTCAAAGTGTTTCCTTTCAAATGGTATCAAGAATATGCATATTCTTGCTTCCGGGCCTGAGCTACAAGCAGCTAGATTTGGGTATTTTCAAAAATTGAAAAAAGGGGCGGATCCTTAAGAGGTTGATCAGGGTTCAATCTATGACTCATCTATAGGGCCAGGAGTTTTTGTTGATCACATGACATGTCACAGACAAACTCTGTCCCCACGCCCGAACCAGGGCCTGGAGTTTTTCCTGCTCAGGTCACGGAGGTTGGTAAAACTGCAGGGAATCTGTGAGAATGATTTTCTAAATATTTATAGAAATCCTTCACCATTTGAGTTAATTTACTGTAAATATCAGATTAGGGATCAAGCTATCAAGGACAGTCAAAGTGTTCTTCATGAATAGCTGTACACAAACCATCTGGTAGAGATGAAGGAAGGACGTGCACAAACACACAGACACACATATGGTATGACCAGTAGACCATGACAAAGGGATATACATGAGGAACAATTCTGTGGAGTGCGATTGAGATTGCGTCATCTATGGCTCTGTTGGGGCAGTATGCAAATTGGAGTGGGTGTAGGGTGTCCGGGAGGATGCTGTTGATGTGAGCCATGACCAGCCTTTCAAAGCACTTCATGGCTACCGACATGAGTGCCCCGGGCGGTAATCATTTAGGCAGGTTACCTTCGTTTACTTGGGCACAGGGACTATGGTGGTCTGCATGAAACATGTAGGTATTACAGACTCTGTAAAATGTCAATGAAGAGAATTCACAGTTGGACCGCATGCTTTGAGTTCACGTCCTGATAATCTGTCTGGCCAAGTGGCTTTGTGAATGCTGAGTAAATGTTTTGTTCACATCGGCTACCGAGAGCGTTCTCACAGTCATCCAGAACAGCTGGTGCTCTCGTGCATGCTTCAGTGTTGCTTGCCTCAGAGCAAGCATAAAAGGAATTTAGCTCGTCTTATAGGCTTGCGTCACTGGGCAGCTCGCGTCTGGGTTTCCCTTTGTAGTCCGTAATAGTTTTCAAGCCCTGCCACATCCGAAGAGGGTCAGAGCTGGTTTAGTAGGATTCAATCTTAATCCTGTATTAAAACCTATTATGGATGATGCGAATTTTCGCAGCTTTTTGTAAAAAATCGCGCAACATTTCAAAGTCCTGCTACTCATGCCAGGAATATAGTATATATAAAACTGTTTACCAAAAACACAAAAAAAATATTTGTCCGCCATTCAATGTATTGTTTAAGGCGACCTAAAATAAATGATCCCCTGTAAACGCCTACAGCTTCCACACGATGTCGCCATTGCTGTCAATTTCTGACTCATTTATCCTTGGTTACAACACGAATAGACCCCTCCTTTCTTGAGGCGCACCACAGTATGTTGTGAAACTGAAAAAATGGACGATGATTTCCAGACTTGCTGCTATCGAATACAGATCGCCCCATGATCAATTTGATACATCATTAACGTTTATTAATACCTAAAGTTGGTTTAGAAAAGTCGTTTGAAGTGATTTGTAAACATTTATAGGCGACTTTTGTAATTTTAAAAAGTGACGTTGCGTCTTGTAAATGGGCTTTTTGCAGCATCAGACTGGCCTTCAGCAAATGACATTTTGGGTATACAATGACGGATTTAATCGGGAAAAAGACCCAATTGTGATGTTTATGGGACATATAGGAGTGCCAACAAAGAAGCTCGCCCAAGGTAATGAATGTTTTATATTTTATTTCTGCGTTTTGGGTAGCGCCGGATACCGCAAAATCTGTTGTTTACGTGTCGTGCTGGTATTTTGTGGGGGTGCATGCTATCAGATAATAGCTTCTCATGCTTTCGCCGAAAAGCATTTTACAAATCTGACTTGGTGGCTAGATTCACAACGAGTGTAGCTTTAATTCAGTACCTTGCATGTGTATTTTTATGAAAGTTTGAGATTTATCGAGTACTATACTCGAGTACTATAGGTGGCGCTCTGAAATTTCCGCTGAGCTGTCCCTGTGCTGGGACCACCTCCGTAAGAAGTTCGCTTTGCTTGTTTGATGGTTCATCTGAGGGCATAGCGGGATTTATTTTCAGCATCCGGATTAGTCTCCTGCTCCTTGAAAGCGGCAGCTCTAGCCTTTAGCTCGATGCAGATGTTGCTTGTAATCCATGGCTTCTGGTTGGGATATGTACGTACAGTCACTGTGGGGATGACGTCATCGATGCACTTATTGATGAAGCCGATGATTGAGGTGGTGTATTCCTCAATGCCATTGGATGAATCCCAGAACATATTCCAGTCTGTGCTAGCACAACAGCCCTGTAGTGTAGCATCCATGTCATCTGACCACTACTTCCGCATTGAGCAAGTCACTGGTGCTTCCTGGTTTAGTTTTTGCTTGTAAGCAGGTATCAGGAGGATAGAATTGTGGTCCGATTTTCCAAATGGAGGGCGAGGAGAGCTTTGTATGCATCTCTGTGTGTGGAGTAAAGGTGGTCGAGAATTTTTTTCCACTGGTTGCACATGTGACATGTGACCCAGATAGGGTTCAAAAGGGCCGGAACGGCAGGCAGAACGCAGGGTCAGAACAGGCAGGGGTCAATAATTCAGAGTAGTGGGGCAAGGTACAGGACGGCAGGCAGGCTCAGGGTCAGGTCAGGCAGAATGGTCAAAACCCGGGAAAACACAGGCGTAAGGGGGAAACCGCTGGTAGGCTTGAGGAACAAAACGAACTGGCAGCAGACAAACAGAGAACACAGGTATACCTACACTGGGGATAATGGGGAAGATGGGCAACACCTGGAGGAGGGTGGAGACAATCACAAAGACAGGTGCAACAGATCAGGGTGTGACACTAACAGCATGGTGTATCGAAGCTGTATGTACTGAGAACAGAGGACTCTGCTCTATAAATGTAAAACACTCTTTTTTTTTGCCATTTTCAATTACTATCACATTGAAAACATATCCTGTGAATACTGGTGTACTGTTTTTGTCACCAATGGCCTTTTTGTATATACATGTTAATTATTTCCTTGACAAATGGATGTATATGCCATTTCAATGAACCCACAATTAAATGAATTCATGAAGATGATCAATATTTAGAAAATCATGTGTTCCCCACAGTTCCTCCAGTCCTTGAGTCAGTTGTGTGTGGTGAGTAGAACCTGGATTTTTTTTGAATAAGTGACCTGATCAGGAAAAACTCTGTTCCTGGTCAGGTCATGTAATAAAGGACAACTCCTGGCCCTACTTATGAGTCATAAATTCACCTCTGACCTAATTTATCAGCCCCTCCCCCATGACATCATGATGTAAATCCAGATCTCTCAGAGTTCATATATACTTATGTTCTGCTGATGACTTGTTGTCTTGCGTGGAGCAGCTGAGTTCATATCTCCACCCTCAGTATGACGAGAAAACTCTCCCCTCTGCTGCTCTCTCTCTGTCTGACCTGTGAGTTCTGCAGTACTTAATTAGCTGTCTTTTATGGAATGACTGAACATTGACAATGTTTTTTTGTAAACTCTCTTCTCTTGCTATCCTTAATTTTTCTGCTGCTTTCCCTGTAACACATTCTTCCTATTTCTTTCTCTCTCTCTCTCCATTAGGTTTAAATGGTCAGAGTCTGGAGTCCATTCCCTCCAATTCAGTCATGAAAAAGCCTGAAGAAGCTCTCAGTCTCTCCTGTAAGGGATCTGGGTATACCTTTAGTAGCTACAACACACATTGGATTAGACAACCTGCTGGGAAAGCATTGGAATGGATGGGTTACTCTGGATTAGGCCTAGGCTACCATGCTAAAAGCTTTGAAGGACGTATGGAAACGACTAAAGATAATTCCAACAGCATGATGACTCTGAAGCTGTCTGGTCTGAGAGCAGAGGACTCTGCTGTGTATTACTGTGCAAGAGAGACACAGTGGTGTGAGTGAGTGGAGGATCTGTACAAAAACCCCTCAGAGAATTTAACTGGCAGCAGAGTCAACAAAGAGCAGTAGAGCATCAGTACCGCAGAGTCAACAGAGGGCAGTAGAGCATCAATACAACAGAGTCAACAAAGAGCAGTAGAGCATCAGTACAGCAGAGTCAACAGAGGGCAGTAGAGCATCAGTACAACAGAGTCAACAGAGGGAAGTAGAGCATCAGTACAACAGAGTAACATCTACTGAAGTATTATATTCCCCTGGGAGCCAAAAAATACTTGTCAACAGAACTACTTGTACATCAATACAAAGTACACATTTCCCTGAGGAGAGGTGTAGTAAGGAGAGGGAGAATTGCATTACACTGTGTTTAAGATGTCTTATCTGCCATTTAAATCATGATGAAGTTTTTTATCATTCACCAAGGTTTCCCACAGTTCCTCCAATTGCCGAGTCAGTCCAGATGTCTGATGAATAGAGCCAGTCCACCCAATGACAGACTCAAGACCCAGGTTTTAGAACTGTTTTTTTGTATCGTGCTTTGTATTTCTATTTTTAATCAGATTTTTTATTTTTATTGGGCTCACTTGAAAAAGAGACCTTGATATCAACATGACTCCCAGTCAAAAATAAAGGTTAAATAAACTCTTGGCCCTACTGATGACTCAAAAATTCACCTCTGACCTCATTCAACAGCCCCTCGCCCATGACATCATGATGTAAATATAGATCCCTCAGAGTTCATATATACTTATGTTCTCCTGCTGACTTGTTGTCTTGTGTGGAGCAGCTGAGTACATATCTCCACCCTCAGTATGACAGGAAAACTCTACCTTCTGCTGGTCTCTCTCTCTGTCTGCCCTGTGAGTTCTGCAGTACTTCATCAACAATTTTTTTGTGGAATGACTGAACATAGACAATGTTTTTTGTAAACTCTCTTTTCTTGCTATCCTTACATTTTTCTGCTGCTTTCCTCTAACATGTTCTTCGTATTTTATTCTCTCTCTCCATCAGGTTTAAATGGTCAGAGTCTGGATCCCAGTCCCTCCAGTTCAGTCCTGAAAAAGCTTGGATAAACTCTCAGTCTGTCCTGTAAGATATCTGGATATACCGTTTCCAGCCACCACACACACTGGATACGACAACCAGCAGGAAAATCCCTGGAGTGGTTGGGTTTTTCTGGATTAGGCCTAGGCTACCATGCTAAAAAGTTTGAAGGACGTATGGAAACCACTAAAGATACTAGTAACAGCATGTTGACTTTGATGCTGTCTGGTCTGAGAACAGAGGACTCTGCTGTGTATTACTGTGCAAGAGACACAGTGGTGTGAGTGAGTGAAGATTCTGTACAAAAACCCATCAGAGAATCTAACTGGCAGCAGAGTCAACAGAGGGCAATAGAGCGTCAGTACAACAGAGTAACAGAGTATCTAATGAAGTGTAATATTCCCTTAAGGGTCAAAACTACAGAACTACTTGTACGTCAACACATGGTACATAACCAAAAGTATGTGGACATCTGCTCGTCAAAAAGCTCATTCCAAAATCATTGGCATTAATGTGGAGTTGGTCCCCCCTTTGATTCTATAACAGCATGGTCAGAGTATTAACCCCATTGGTGAAGTATTTCTATAAATATTTAGAAAATCATCCTCCAAGATTCCCTACAGTTTTACCAACCTCCCTGACCTGAGCAGGAAAAACTCTTTGCCCTGGTTAAGGCACGGGTACATAGTTTGTCCGTGTCACTTCACATGTCATGTTATGAACAAAATAAAATAAACATACCAAAGAAATCTGCCTGTAGTATAAAACTGGCTTCAACGTAACTAGCTACTAGAATGTATATAGTATATATTTTGTGTATTTAATGTTGTTCATTATTTTCTTTCCCAGGTGTACAGAGTTATGAACTCACTCAGCCAGACTCTATGACTGTACAGCCAGGTCAACCACTGACCATCTCCTGTAAGGTCTCTTCTTCTGTTGGTAGCTATTGGACAGCTTGGATCTGACAACCTGCAGGGAAAAGCATTGGAGTGGAATGGAAATGCATATTCTGGAGACACACAATACAAGGATTCACTGAACAACATGTCCGGCCTCTCAGTAGATTCTAGCAGTAATGTTGTGTTTTTAAAAGGGCAGAACCTTCAGACTGACGACACAACTGTGTATTATTGTGCCTACCCTCACAGTGATATAAACCAGCACCAGAGCTGTATAAAAACCCATCCTCTTGGGAGACACTGTATAGAATATGGAAGCTGAAGAGCAGCTATGTAATGCTCCTCTTTTCCACCAATTGTATTAAAAATAAATGTTTTATCCATAAAATGCTCAGTAAGAATGTCTAGCCCATCTCCTTTGTAAATAAATCAGAGGAGTTATAGTCAATATACGAAATGCACCTGAAATAACGGGACAACTTATGCTAAATGGTGATAAAAAAGATTGACTAGCCTTACCACTAGGTTCTGTAAGAATACATGGGATAACATACCACAATTACTGAAATTATACAACATTATGACAAGCTATAGGACACAGCCATTCATCTTCCTTGGCCAGAATATGGTGCCATGACTCCATACTTCATCACTGCCACGACTGGAAGTAATTATTTACATTTACAAAAGGTATGTATGTAGGTATTTGAATGTATTGTATTGTATGTGCATATATTATGAGTATATTATGCATATAGAATGCATCCAGTGACACCTGTCTTTGCAGGACATACAGTATGCAAATAAACCCCCTCCCTCTGATATATAAATGACCTGTTCTGACCTTCCTCACTGCAACCACCCTGTCTGTACTCGGACGCACACTGCCAGAGATCCAACAGAGAAACATGTTTCTTACATCCCTACTCCTCCTGGCAGTCCTGCCATGTAAGTGGGGGGGATTTTAGTCTCTTTGTATACAGGACACCAAACAATGTATTAGTCAGTTGTTTTATCATTTTGTTAGTCAGTTGTAGTCAGTTGTTTTGTTGCCATTGTGACAGTTTTTGGGGAATTCCTCTCATCTGTCTTTCTCTACATTCCTGCTCTCTTTTAGATATACACAGCATTAGTTTGACCTCCTCCCCTGCTCAACTCAAACCTCCTGGAGATTCAGTGAAACTATCTTGCCAAGTCTCTGGCTATGTCCTGACAGACTATGGCACAGGTTGGATACGACAGCAGCCAGGGAAAACACTGGAGTGGATTGGGATCATCTGGGGTGGTGGATCCATCAACTCTGGAGCCTCTTTTAAGAGCAGATTCACCATCTCCAGAGACAGTAGTAATGTACTGTACTTAGACATCAGCAGTCTGCAGGCTGAGGACACAGCTGTGTATTATTGTGCAAAAACTGGAGGCACAGTGCAACAGCTCAATGGAAGACCTGGACAAAAACATCTTACATACTAATTTTCAACAAATACAGAGCAAGTTGGGTGTAGGTTTTTTTCAGTTTAAAAGTTGTGGTGTTGATTTCTAAACGATTTGACTCTAAATGGCACACTCCATGGTCATGAATTCAACACTCCTATAGTTAATTTAATGCTGATAAATACACCTTTTTTTGGTCAAATAAGGATTTCTAAAAAACAGTCCAATGGCTGTTTTTCTAAACATACTTTTGAGTCCCATCCTATAAGTGAAGCGTGAAAAGTCAATATGGTTCAGTGGGTTTTCTGAAATTTCTAATTGCTATCGGCTCCCGAGTGGCGCAGCGGTCTAAGGAACTGCATCTCAGTGCTAGAGGTGTCACTACAGACCCTGGTTTGATTCCAGGCTGTATCACAATCCGGCCGTGATTGGGAGTCCCATAGGGCGGTGGACAATTGGCCAGGCGTGTAGGCCAACATTGTAAATAAGAATTTGTTCTTAACTGACGTAAATAGTCAAATAAAAAATAATCACAATGTACCTGCCTTGTGCAAATTACACATAGCTTTCTAATTTTTTTACTAATTCATCTCACTCTCTCTAGCTTATATAAAACAGTCTCTCTGTGTGAATCATACAGTATCTCTCTCCCATCAGTTCAGCATCAACACAAAGCCTGTTCACTGATTCTCTGCTGCTGCTGTTGGCAGCTGTTTCCTGTCTCTCAGGATTTGGGTGTTTAATTAACAGACTTATAACATGTTTAAAGGAATATATTGTGTAATTAATGATTACATAGCTTTAAAATAGTTGTACTTTGAGATTGTTCTACATGATATTATGATGTTTCTTAACAGGTGTACACTGTGGTCTGGAGCTCACCCAGCCGAGTTCAATGGTTATAAATTCTGGAGTCTTTGGTAATCACCTGTAAGGTCTCCGGGTATTCTCTGACTGATAGCACCAACCTCTATAGAGTATCATGGGTCCAACCTGAAGGCATTATAACAGAGTGGGTTGGGAACATCTACTGTTTCACGATGCAGGCACAGCTTACAAAGATTATCTTAAACACAAGTTCAGCTTGACCAGAGACATTTTAAGAGGCACAGTGGCTTTAATAGGACAGTCTGCAGACTGAAGATTCAGCTGTGTATAACTGTTCTCATTACCACAGTGATACAAACAAGCACAAAATGTGTACAACAATCTCAACAGCCATGAGTAGAAAACAAACTCAATCATATTGTATTTCCCCCACAAGAAATAACATTTATAGATGTCTACTGTACATTGCAAATCAAGTGTTTAAACACACACAAGTAATGCTCAAATCATTCCTCTGTACATTTCACTCTACATGATGTGTTGTATCTTATTTGCTCTATAAGATGTGCCAATTCTCAATGAAATTCAGAGTTCATACTAGCTAGCTATAGTTAACCATCAATACTTCACTGAAAATATAATCATTACATTCTGATACTGATTCTGTGTATAACATGTCATAATGATACACGTCCCTTCCTCTTTTTTTATGACTCTTTCACTGCAAAGCAACTCTCCTCTCTTGTATGAAGAGGAATATCTCTCCCGCTTTCACTTAGCAAGTGCAGTTACCATCAGTTCAGCTTCAACACAAACCATGGTCCCTGCATCTCTGCTGTTGGTGCAGCTGTATCCTGTGAGTTTTGGGGGACTGATACATCAACCTTGGTGTACTAGGGAGTAATAGAGTTTTGGAGATGTAATTAGCAACATTATTAGTTTTGTTTGTTTTGTTTTACAGGTGTGTTCTGTTAGAATGAACCTCTCCTGTAAGGCCTCTGGGTATTCTTTAACCAGCACCAGCTACTGTACAGGAGTGAATCACCAACTTGTAGGAAAAGACCTGGAGTGGATCGGATTCATTTGTCACGATGGTAGACATATTACAGTGATAAACTGAAAAACAAATTCAGTATCTCCAGAGACATGTCCAGCATCACAATGACTTTAACAGGACAGAGTCTGCAGACTGAAGACACAGCTCTGTATTATTGTGCTCGTCATCCATACTGATACAAACCAATGCAGAACCGGTACGAAAACTCCATGACATTCATATGAATATAAAGGTATCCAAACACTAAACATGACACTAGAATACAAACTTTTAAACAATTAAAACACACATACTTTATACACAATTACTGTGTTACTACAATTTCTTAGCAGTTATACTCCATCCATCAAATCTGCTCAAAGTATTCTTCTTCATTTGTTTGTTGTATTCTGTCTTTTCGTGTGGAGAGTGCAGATTAACTAATCATCCCTTATTTACTATTTGTTACACTGTAGAATAATAGTGAAGACATCAAAGCTATGAAATAACACACATAGAATCATGTATTAACCAAAAAATAGTTAAACAAATCGAAGTATATTTTATTTAAATAGCCACCATTTGCCTTGATGACATCTTTGCACACTCCTGGCATTCTCTCAACCAGCTTCACCTGGAATGCTTTTCCAACAGTCTTGAAGGAGTTCCCACATATGCTGAGCACTTGTTGGCTGCTTTTCCTTCACTCTGCGGTCTGACTCATTCCAAACCATCTCAAATTGGTTGAGGTCGGGAGATTGTGGAGGGCAGGTCATCTGATGCAGCACCCCATCACTCTCCTTCTTGGTCAGATAGCCCTTACACAGCCTGGAGGTGTGTTGGGTCATTTTCCCGTTGAAAAAACAAATGATAGTCCCACTAAATGTAACAGGTGTAAAATATACTTGATGTATTTCACCGAAAATCATTAAAATGTATTTTATTTTATTATTTTAAGGTTATTTTAAGATGTATTACATTACTTTCAAGAGTGAATTATTTTATTTTATTTATTTTCTAAATTGTGTTAATGCTGTGATGTCATCAACAGGAGCCAGGCTCTTACTCCTCAGTTTGCTCAGAGCATGATGAGGAGAGGTAGGGGTTACATATGCTCCGGTCTTTTGAATGCACATGTTCGCAAATGTTCACAAATTCACAAGATGTGACAATCAAAAGTTATATCATCACTAATTTAGTGTTGCATTACTGTTTATAGGAATACATATTCATGTGAATGTGGATAATGTTCGAGTGCAACTTTGCAAAGCTAGCTCAACTATCATTAGCCTTGTGGCGGGAGGGGGTCTCTTTCAGGTGCAGACATCGTGAGTTTTTCTATTATATTCTCATTGGTTTTCTGCACTGTCTTTTATCAGGCATATATACTTGAATGGAGTCCAGACTGCAGTAGTAACTTTTGCTTTGAATTTGTCTCCATTCCATGCAGGTATGTTGTGAAATGTGATGATTTTGTATTTCATGTTTAATATGCCTAGTTCGCTGTTGTTCATTTGTTACTTTCCCGGGAATGTCAAAAATGGCGCTGTTATTCCATTAGTATGCTTCAGGTATAATGGTACAATAACACACGCTCTAAGAATTATTTTACACTTATTAGCAATTTATTAGTGTATTGGTGGACAACATTTTATAAAATGTAATGAGTCTTTTGGAAATATGAACAGGTACATTTTGTACAATGTACTTTTTGTTGATACTCTTACACTACAGTTTGCTCAGAGCGTGATGAGGAGAGGCAAATATACTTGTATGGAGTCCAGACTGAAGCAGTTACATTTGCCTTGTATTTGTATATATTCCACACAGTCATTAAAAGAGAGACAACTGGCAGAATTGTGTCTAGAGCCTTATCTTCCACCTACACCTTACCAGAACACAACGCAGAAAGGTACCGGTGCAGAACCGGTTACATCAGGGCAAACCAGATGGGATGGTGAATCACTACAGAATGCTGTTGTAGCCATGCTGGTTAAGAGTGACTTAAATTCAAATTAAATCCCAGATAGCGTCACCAGAAAAGCACCATCCTCCTCCATGCTTTAAACATGAGTAGGTCATCCATTCACCCACACCGCGTCTCATAACAGACAGGCTGCAGTTTCTGAGGCTGGTAACTCTAATGAACTTATTCTCTGCAGCAGTGGTAACTCTGGGTCTTCCATTCCTGTGACGGTCCTCATTAGAGCCAGTTTCATCAAAGCGCATGATGTTTTTTGCAACTGCACTTGAAGAAATGTTCAAAGTTCTTGACATTTTCCGCATGGACTGAGCTTCATGTCTTAAAGTGATGATGGACTGTTGTTTCTCTTTGCTTAATTGAGCTGTTCTTGCCATAATATGGACTTGGCTTTTTACCAAATAGGGCTATGTTTTGTATACCCCCCTACATTGTCACAACACAACTGATTGGATCAAACACATTAAGAAGGAAATAAATTCCACAAAATAAATTTTAACCTTTTGTGACTAGGGGGCAGTATTTTCATTTGTGGAAAAATAACGTTCCCGTAGTAAACAGGATATTTTGTCAGGACAAGATGCTAGAATATGCATATAATTGACAGCTTAGGATAGAAAACACTCTAAAGTTTCCAAAACTGTAAAAATATTGTCTGTGAGTATAACAGAACTGATATTGCAGGCGAAAGCCTGAGAATAATCCAATCCGGAAGTGCCTCGTGTTTTGAAAGCGCTGCGTTCCAATGCGTCCCTATTGAGCAGTGAATGGGCTAACAACCAGATTACTTTTTTCCCTATTCCCCAAGGTGTCTACAGCATTGTGACGTAGTTTTACGCATTTATGTTGAAGAATACCCGTAAGCGGCTACATTGCGCAACTGGTCACCTAATGGCTCCCAGAGTGATTCTCGCGTTCTCCCATTATTCCAATCGGTCCTACTGAAAAACCAATTGTCCCGGTGGATATATTATCAAATAGATATTTGAAAAAAACCTTGAGGATAGATTATAAACAACGTTTGCCATGTTTCTGTCGATATTATGGAGTTAATTTGCAATATTTTCGTGACTGCAATTTCTGGGTGATTTCTCAGCCAAACGTGAAGAACAAACGGAGCTATTTCGCCTACAAAAATAATATTTTTGGAAAAAAGGAACATTGGCTATCTAACTGGGAGTCTCCTGAGTGAAAACATCCGAAGCTCATCAAAGGTAAACGATTTAATTTGATTGCTTTTCTGATTTCCGTGACGAAGTTACCTGCTGCTAGCTGGACAAAATGCTATGCTAGGCTATCGATAAACTTACACAAATACTTGTCTAGCTTTGGCTGTAAAGCATTTTGAAATCTGAGATGACAGGGTGATTAACAAAAGGCTAAACTGTGTCTCAATATATTTCACGTGATTTTCATGAATAGGAATATTTTCTAGGAATATTTATGTCCGTTGCGTTATGCTAATTAGTGTCAGTCGATGATTACGCTCCCTCATGCGGGATGGGGAGTCATTACAGGTTTTTAAGAAGGCACACCTGTTAATTCAAATGCATTCTAGATGATTACCTCATGAAGCTGGTTGAGAGGATTTATTTATTTTTATTTTATTTATTTCACCTTCATTTAACCAGGTAGGCAAGTTGAGAACAAGTTCTCATTTACAATTGGGACCTGGCCAAGATAAAGCAAAGCAGTTCGACACATACAACAACACAGAGTAAAACAACACATGGAGTAAAACAAACATACAGTCAATAATACAGTAGAAACAAGTCTATATACGATGTGAGCAAATGAGGTGAGATAAGGGAGGTAAAGGCAAAAAAAGGCCATGGTGGCAAAGTAAATACAATATAGCAAGTAAAACACTGGAATGGTAGATTTGCAGTGGAATAATGTGCAAAGTAGAAATAAAAATTATGGGGTGCAAAGGAGAAAAATGAATAAATAAATAAATCCAGTAGGGGAAGCGGTAGTTGTTTGAGCTAAATTATAGATAGGCTATGTACAGGTGCAGTAATCTGTGAGCTGCTCTGACAGCTGGTGCTTAAAGCTAGTGAGGGAGGTAAGTGTTTCCAGTTTCAGAGATTTTTGTAGTTTGGCAGCAGAGACCTGGAAGGACAGGCGGCCAAAGAAATAATTGGTTTTGGGGGTGACCAGAGATATATGTATATATATATATATATATACACTGCTCAAAAAAATAAAGGGAACACTTAAACAACACAATGTAACTCCAAGTCAATCACACTTCTGTGAAATTAAACTGCCCACATGCTGTTGTGCAAATGGAATAGAATACAGGTGGAAATTATAGGCAATTAGCAAGACACCCCCAATAAAGGAGTGGTTCTGCAGGGGGTGACCACACCCCACTTCTCAGTTCCTATGCTTCCCGGCTGATGTTTTGGTCACTTTTGAATGCTGGCGGTGCTTTCACTATAGTGGTAGCATGAGAGGGAGTCTACAACCCACACAAGTGGCTCAGGTAGTGCAGCTCATCCAGGATGGTACATCAATGCGATCTGTGGCAAGAAGGTTTTCTGTGTCTGTCAGCGTAGTATCCAGAGCATGGAGGCGCTACCAAGAGACAGGCCAGTACATCAGGAGATGTGTAGGAGGCCGTAGGAGGGCAACAACCCAGCAGCAGGACCGCTACCTCCGCCTTTGTGCAAGGAGGAGCAGGAGGAGCACTGCCAGAGCCCTGCAAAATGACCTCCAGCAGGCCACAAATGTGCATGTGCCTGCTCAAACGGTCAGAAACAGACTCCATGAGGGTGGTATGAGGGCCCGACGTCCACAGGTGGGGGTTGTCCTTACAGCCCAACACCGTGCAGGACGTTTGGCATTTGCCAGAGAACACCAAGATTGGCAAATTCGCCACTGGTGCCCTGTGCTCTTCACAGATGAAAGCAGGTTCACACTGAGCACGTGACAGACGAGACAGAGTCTGGAGACGCCGTGGAGAACGTTCTGCTGCCTGCAACATCCTCCAGCATGACCGGTTTAGCGGTGGGTCAGTCATGGTGTGGGGTGGCATTTCTTTGGGGTGCCGCACAGCCCTCCATGTGCTCGCCAGAGGTAGCCTGACTGCCATTAGGTACCGAGATGAGATCCTCAGACCCCTTGTGAGACCATATGCTGGTGCGGTTGGCCCTGGGTTCCTCCTAATGCAAGACAATGCTAGACTTCATGTGGCTGGAGTGTGTCAGCAGTTCCTGCAAGAGGAAGGCATTGATGCTATGGACTGGCCCGCCCGTTCCCCAGACCTGAATCCAATTGAGCACATCTGAGACATCATGTCTCGCTCCATCCACCAACGCCACGTTGCACCACAGACTGTCCAACAGTCTGAATTTGCAAACAAATTCATTAAAAATCCTACAGTGTGATTTTTTTCATTTTGTCTGTCATAGTTGAAGTGTACCTATGATGAAAATTACTATTTTCTATTTGAAGAATATAAAATATATTCTGATTTGTTAAACACTTTTTGTGTTACTACTTGATTCCTTATGTGTTATTTCATAGTTTTGATGTCTTCACTAATATTCTACAATGTAGAAAATAGTAACAAATAAAGAAAAACACATGACTGAGTAGGTGTTCTAAAACTTTTGAACGGTAGTGTACATATATACATATATTCTTACTTCTCCTAGATTTAGGACAGACACTTCCAACCCCTGTTTCTTATGATACATTTTTGACTCTCCTTTTTGCCATTTTTGAATGTGATATTCAATACGTTTCTTTGGGCTTTAGTAATAAAAGCAAAATCAATGTTATCAAATCATTTTTATATATTTTTTTTTTTGATACCTAAATTGGTCCTAAAATTCCAAATCAAATAGTGAAATTATTCATAATATGACCGTCTTAAAACAATTCAATATGTCAGCTTAGCACCCCCACCCTTCCCCAGCGTCTTCGACTCTAAAGTAGTACCAGCTATAGTACAGGTTGAGTACGACATCCTACAGGAAAAGCACTGTAGTGGGTTGGATATATATGTAGCAGTGTTAACATATATTATAGTGATAAGCTGAGTACGTCATGGTTCCACCGGTCACCAGAGGGCGGCAGAGACCATCCTAGAGATATTGATGACACTCAGGTGTGTTCTATTGACTCATTATGATTCCCTGTTAAAAGAGGTATGTGTTCTGTTTTCCCTTGCAGAAGCTTGAATAGGGTGTGTCTGTCTCATGAGTGAGTTTGAGACTGTGTGTTTGTTGTTTTCCCAGTGGTGTTACTGTGATACTTTGTTTACCGGTTCTCAGTAAAGTATTATGTTTATCCTTTACCACTGATTTCTCGTCTGGTCTCTTTTCTAAACCAGGACCGGACCTGTGCAAAAACTGAATGTAATGGCGAATCAAGCACAAGTGCAACATATGGCCCTCCATGACTCAATATAATATAATAATATGAATTGAAGAACTGCTCTACAAAATACAACTCCTTATTGATACATTAGTGCAATAAGTCTATGTCACTATAACATGTACACCTTCAGTCCTCACCAAAACATTTCTCAACAGTGCCAAGGTATGTAGCATTTAGACACTAGAGCTACGGGGAGAAGCATTTAACACCATAGAGATGCAAATAAGTTTCTGTTCACATAGACCCAAGTCATCTTCCCTTTTCTGTTGTCTGATTTAACTGCCCTCCACAGACCATCTACCTCATTCAAGACAACCACTCCCAGTCTGTGCTCCTACTTTTACAGAATTCTATATCCCTCCCACAACGAGAGTTCTATAATGTGTGTTCCTCCTGGCTCTCATCACAGGTGTGTTATCACAGGTGTGTTATGTCTTTCCAGTGTAGTAGACAGGAGGGGAGCTGTGCTACTTGGCTGGAGGGTCACAGTCATCTGTTTTTCAGCTGTTCAGGGGCAGTCACTCATCTCTTCTGACTCAGTGGTGAAGAAACCTGGAGAGTCAGTAACACTGTACTGTGTCTGGAATCTCCACTGGATCCGTCAGAAACCAGGGAAAGGACTTGAGTGGATTGGACACATTGACACTGGAACCACTGCTTATTATGCCCAGTCCCTCCAGGGCCAGTTCACCATCACCAAAGACAGCTCTAAAAACCAGCTGTACTTAGAGGTGAAAAGTCTGAAGCCTCTGCTGTTCATTATTGTGCCAGAGACACATTGAGACAGAATCCTGCAGCACCGTACAAAAACGGATCAACACATCCCAGTATGAGAGGCAATGAGTGGCAATGTTGTTGTTCAGACACACTCTCTATGAGAGAGCAGAAGTGCTAAACAGGAGTGGAAAAAACACTGATATCAAGATTATCCTGATAAAATAATCCACATACAAGATAACTGTGAAAAGCACATGATTTACATGAATTTACATGAATTGAGTTCATATTATCTATTCAGTTTTCAGTATCTTTATCAGACATAGTTATATTAACGTGATCAGCAAACAGAAACGTACGAAAACTAAAAACAGTGATGGACTATTTAGAGATCTTTGGGGATCTCCACAATAGATTCCCAGGAAGGGATAAGAAGTAAGAGATACATCTAATTGTCAAATAATTATTTCATCAGTGTTCATAAACTCCAATTACATTTATCTGTCTGATACCCAGAGTTTGTAAAGTTCTGGTCTTAAATAAAACAGACAGAATTCCCAGCTCACAATTGACCAGGTTCCAATTAATTTGCGAGAGCTCCCAAGTTTTCACAATTACAGTCCTTCTTATATAATTTCTAAACTACGCACATACATACACACAAACATGGATTTTCACATGAGTCTAACGACAGTTTATAACCCCTCAACTGACCGTTCTAGGCTCCCCCAAACACCATAACTCTGGAGGAGCCCTCCCTGTCCTCTCTTATCTCCACATACATTCCTTTCTTCTAGGTCCATGCCATATAACCCCTTCCTAATGGACAAACATCATTTAATACTACAAGAAAGACAGGGTAGAATTCTCGCCAGTTATAGTGCAGTATACCTCATTTAGTCATTATTGATAAAAATCCCATAACACTAATTCAAACTTGTATTGTAGCACATAGGGAAATGTACGTGTTTCAGTGTAGTTCAGCATTGCATAATATCAAACAAATCTGGTCTGAACATCCCATATGTAAAATCTGAAAATAACGGAGAGCTGAATAAATGACAGGGAGGAGAGAGAATCGAGGAATAGAGCAGAAGATATCTCCCTCTCAGTCTCTAAGCCTCTAGAGGGTGGTGTATGCAAAGTATCCCTCCCATTTAACTCTATAATCAGACACTCAGCTCTGGCCTTATCATTATAGGTAGCTTGGACTGACATGACAGTGAGCCCTGCACTAACCTGACTATCACTAAACAATGGAACGGATGACTGTCTGGTGTTTAGTAGTCATGGAGATGTCCATACACAGCAAGTGGGCATGTGTTATGTTCACTAGAACAGTTAACATATTGTTTGTTATGTTCACTAGAACTACTTATTAAGAACAGATAACTAAAACATAGGGGTGGGTGGAAATGGTAATACTACCACTACTTATAATAACAATAATAATGATAATAGAAATAATACATGGGACTTATATAAACTCAGCAAGAATATAAACGTCCTCTCACTGTCCACTGTGTTTGTTTTCAACAGTGTCTGTGTTTGTTTTCATATGTAAATATTTGTATGAACATAACACGATTCAACAACTGGGACATAAACTGAACAAGTTCCACAGACATGACTAACAGAAATTGAGTAATGTGTCCCTGAACAAAACGGGGGGGGGGGGGGGGTGTCAAATTCAAAGTAACAGTCAGTATCGTGTGTGGCCACCAGCTGCATTAAGTACTGCAGTGCATCCTCCTCATGGACTGCACCAGATTTGCCAGTTCTTGGCTGGTGGCATTGTCATGCTGGACGGTCATGTCAGGATGAGCCTGCAAGAAGGGTACCACATGAGGGAGGAGAATGTCTTCCCTGTAACGCATAGAGCTGAGATTGCCTGCAATGACAACAAGCTCAGTCTGATGATGCTGTGACACAACGCCCCAGACAATGACGGCCCCTCCACCTCCAAATTGATCCCACTCCAGAGTACAGGCCTCGGTGCAACACTCATTCCTTTGACGATAAATGTGAATCCGACCATCACCCCTGGTGAGACAAAACTGCCACTCGTCAGTGAAGAGCACTTTTTGCCAGCCCTGTCTGGTTCAGCTATGGTGGGTTTGCACCCATAGGCGACGTTGTTGCCGGTTATGTCTGGTGAGGACCTGCCTTACAACAGGCCTACAAGCCCTTAGTCCAGCCTCTCTCAGCCTATTGCGGACAGTCTGAGCACTGATGGAGGGATTTTGCATTCCTGGTGTAACTCAGCCAGTTGTTGTTGCCATCCTGTACCTGTCCCGCAGTTGTGATGTTCGGATGTACCGATCATGTGCAGGTGTTGTTACACGTGGTCTGCCACTGCGAGGACGATCAGCTGTCCATCCGGTCTACCTGAAGCGCTGTCTTAAGCATCTCACAGTACGGACATTGCAACTTATTGCCCTGGCCACATCTGCAGTCCTCATGCCTCCTTGCAGCATGCCTAAGGCACATTCACGCAGATGAGCAGGGACCCTGGGCATATTTCTTTTGGTATTTTTCTGTGTCAGTAGAAAGGCCTCTTTAGTGTCCTGAGTTTTTATAACTGTGACCTTAATTGCCTACCGTCTATAAGCTGTTAGTGTGTTAATGACTGTTCCACAGGTGATTGTTCATGGTTCATTGAACAAGCATGGGAAACAGTGTTTAAACCCTTTACAATGAAGATCTGTGAAGTTATTTGGATTTTTACGAATTATCTTTGTAAGACAGGGTCCTGAAAAAGGGACATTTATTTTTTTGCTGAGTTTAGTGCTTTTCAAGGATACAAAATAATAATACGTGGGAGATGCAAATGTGTGTCTGTTCATGTATACCCAAGGTCTCCTCCCATTTCAGTAGTCTGATATAACTGCCCTCCACAGACCATCTCCCTCAGCCAAGACAAACACTCTGAGTCTGTGCTCCTACTTTTACATAACCTTAGAAGACTCCCACAATGAGAGTTCTAGAATGTGTGTTCCTCCTGGCTCTCATCTCAGGTGAGTTAACAGGAGGTATTTCATTCCATTGTAGGAGACAGGAGAGGGGCTGTGCTACTTGGCTGGAGGGTCATAGTAATCTAAACTCTGTCTGTTTTTCAGCTGTTCAGGGACAGTCACTCACCTCCTCTGAGTCAGTGGTGAAGAGCCCTGGAGAGTCAGTAACACTGTCATGTACTGTGTCTGGTTTCTCCATGGATAGCTACTACATGCACTGGATCCGTCAGAAACCAGGGAAAGGTCTAGAGTGGATTGGCCTTATTGACACTGGCACTGGCACTGTATTTGCTCAGTCCCGCCAGGGCCAGTTCACCATCACCAAAGACAACTCCAAAAACCAGTTGTACTTAGAGGTGAAAAGCCTGAAGACTGAAGACTCTGCTGTTTATTATTGTGCCAGAGACACAGTGACACAGGATCCTGCAGTTCCGTACAAAAACTGATCAACACTGATAACAGTATGAGAGGCAATGAGGCGCATTGGTTTTTTAAACACACACACACTACAACAGTAGTGGAAACACTGTCCACTGATATCAATGTTATCCACATAAAACATCCACACACATTATGAACAGTGAAAAGCACACTATTTACATGAACACAGAAGTACATTTTTTGCAACTCAGACTTCAATTAGCTGTTATTTTTTGAACATCTTTATCGGACAGAAATATATTCATGTGATCAGCAAACAAAAATAGACTAAAACAGTAATTAACCAATTATAGATCCTTGAGGAACTCCACAATAGACTTCCAAGAGGGGATACTAATTATATTGTCCCACATAGGCACATTCTTGTTTCTGTGCTGTTCTTGATTGTATAAAAGAAAATACAAATTATAGTCTGAACATCCCATATGAAAAATCTTCTACTACCCCTAATCAGTTCAGGGTCAGTTCACCATCTCCAGAGACAATAGCAAGCAGCAGGTGTATCTCCAGAAGCTGTTTATTATTGATGCATGTCAAGACACAGTGACACAGGAGGCTGCAGCGTTGTAAGAAAAGTGCTTGATCAGTTACTCTTACACTCTTAGAAAAAAGGTTCCAAAAGGGTTATTTGGCTGTCCCCATAGGAGAACCCTTTTTGGTTCCAGGTAGAACCCTTTTGGGTGTCCATAAAGAACCCTCTGTGGCAAGGGTTTAACATGAATCAAAAGGGTTCTAACCTGGAACCAAAAAAAAAGTTATTCAAATGGTTATCCTATGGAGACAGCCAAATAACCCTTTTGGAACCCTTTTTTTCAAAGAGAAGTGCTTGTTCAGTTTTCTTACAACGCTGCAGCCTCCTGTGTCACTGTGTCTTGACATAAATCCCATAGCCCTACCAACACTAGGTGTGTAGACACATCATACTCGTAATTATAACCATAATATACATGGTTACTTGATAAACATAAAACATATACATGACAACCTGTCAAGATAACTGTATGAATATCCTTAACCGAAATCCGAAATCCGAAATTCCACAAGTTTAGATGGAAAGAGTTTAGGTGGAACAAGTTTAGATGGAAAGAGTTTAGGTGGAACAAGTATAGATCGAACAAGTTGAGATGGAACAAGTTGAGATGTAACAAATATTGATGGAACAAGTATAAAAGGAACAAGTTTAGATGGAAGAAGTATATTGTATTAGTCCCAATAGATTGTCATCCTGTGCTGTTCTGAGAAACAATTTTGCCAATATCAACACTGAAAGAACACCTCCTTCTCAGTCTCTATTTAAGCCACTAGAGGGCGGTCTATGCAAAGTCTACCTCCCCTTCAGCCCTTAAAATCAGACAGTAAGCTCTGGCCTCTTCATTATAGGTAGCTTGGACTGGCAAGCCCTGCACTAACTATCACTGAACAATGATCCATACAGAGTAAGTAAAGTATTACATGGTGACTGATGAATGAGTATCATGGTTAAACTCTAAATGAGCGTAAATACCAAAAATCCAACTAAATGTTGAAATATTTTTTGTTTTGCAGGTGTTCAGTCTGGATCAGTCTCTTTCTCATGTGAAAAGACCTGAAGACACTGTTAAATTGTCATGTAAAACATCTGGGTTTACAATGACAGGCTTCTACTTGCACTGGATAAGGCAGAAACTAGGCAAAGCACTGGAGTGGATCGGGAGAATGAATAGCAATTCTCCAGACTACTCAGACTCCCTCAAAGGCCAGTTCACACTGACTGAGGACGGCTCCACAAGCACACAGTACTTAGAGGCCGAGAGTCTGAGATCAGAGGACTCTGCTGTTTATTGTTGCGCTCGAGAGACACACTGACTGAAGCTGGTGAATCATCTGTACTGAAACCACCCTAACAACATGGATAGGTGTTGTACTACTTTCTCTGTTTGTGTCACACTAGAATAATACTGAGTATCATTACTGTAGAGAATACAAAAATATCACAAAGAACTACACACTAAAAGACTCCAGCCTCTAACATCCCAGGTGTCTCTTGCCCTTTTTGTCACAAAAACACGTTTTTTTAGACCCAGTGCAGTCAAAAACTAGATTACTCTGTGTTTTATATATTTCCACACTGAGTTTGGAATAATACTTTGAAATTGTGAAAATCATGATAATGCCATGTTAGTGTAACGTTTTGGGGGAAAAAACAGCTGAAATGTCAGACTGTTTAGGCGGGAGAAAGTTTTTACCTTCCATGGTGACATCACCATGCAGTAAATGAGTTAATACACCGATAAGAAGGAGAGTTGCAAACCTCTCTGCCAATAATAGCACATTCTCTGTTTTCCCCTCCCCACTCAGACCACTCCCAGACAGTCCTAGCAAAATTCTTGCTTGATAAATTGCTCTTTGATGTAAAGCTCCTTTTTTTTATACAGTTGTCATTGAAAACAATCACAGTATGGTTCTTAATAGTTACCCAGGAATTATTTCAAATTCAACAAATGATTTAGGCCATATGAACCTCTTCCCTATCTCAGACTCTATCTAATCCCTGTTTATCATCCCAACCATTGAGGAGGAGTCAATGCAAAACTGACCTCTTCCATCACTACTTATCTCACTGCAGAGTGGAGGAGAGGATTAAAGCTCTGGCCAGATTGATGAACAGAGACACATCATAACTACTAATAGTTCATCATGACGTTTACTATTGTGGTTCTTCTGATGACAATGGGCTTGACAGGTGAACAATGTTAGGCTGATTATATTTGTAAAAGAATGTTAGCTGAGGTTAGGAGGAATTTTATCTAATGATACTTTGTCTCCACAGGTGTTCATGGTCAGACACTAACTGAGTCTGGACCAGTTGTAAAAATAACTGGAGAACCACACAAAGTGACCTGTACAGCTTCTGGCTTCACATTCAGTAACTACTGGATGGCTTGGATCAGACAGGCTCCTGGGAAAGGACTTGAATGGATTGCCATTATAAAATATGATAGTGCTGAAATCTACTACTCCCAGTCAGTCCAGGGTCGGTTCACCATCTCCAGAGACAACAGCAAGCAGCAGGTGTATCTCCAGATGAACAGCCTGAAGACTGAAGACTCTGCTGTTTATTATTGTGCCAGAGACACAGTGACACAGGAGGCTGCAGCGCTGTATAAAAACTGGACAACACTGATCTCAATATTGGAAGCAATGAGATGAGTCTGTGCTCCACTCTGTGTCAGCATCAACCTCATGGCATTAACAAAACACATACTGGTCTACACATAACATACTCACATAGACAGGTTATACACTCAGTTATATCTAAAATAATATATTAAAGATATGCCTGCCATTGTTATATAGGAATATGAAAAGAGTCATGAAACTCAGCAATACAAGTTGAAATACTAAATATGTATAGAAATTTGAGGCACACCAACAGAGTGCTATTCTGTGCCATTCGAAGAAACATTGAAGACAATAATAGTGTTAATAATAATAGAGTTCAGCAAACAAAAAAGAGAACCCAGAATTAGATAGATTTTGTAATTCATTTGAGTTTTCATATCGCAGGTTAATGCAGCTTATAACAGTCATACTTAATCAATCTACTGAAAGTACATTTTTGTTTTTCCTCTTTTACAGTACCAACTCTCTCACCTTTATGCAAAATGTCTCGCCTCCCTGTCTATAAAAATGAATATTTGTCTCTCAGTATGAGTTAACAAGTCCAGTTCACATAAGTTCAGCTTTAACACGAACCATGTTCTTTGCTTTTCTGCTGCTGGCAGCTGCTTCCTGTGAGTTTTTGGGACTGATAGATCATCTATAATCAGAACAATAGTCCACAGTAAAATGTAATAGATAGATAGGCAATATAATTTAAATAGCTAAATGCAGTACTATACAGTATGTAAACTTACTATATATACAGCAGGGTTCCTCAACTGGCTGTCCTCAGGATGAATTGCTGGCTGGCTGTCCCCCCATATTTTCTGAGCAAAAAAAGATAGAAAACTATTTTAAAAATTACGAATTGTAGTTTTTTGAACATGAAAGACTGTAAAAAGAAACACAAATCAGCTCCAAGTCATTTTAATTTTGAACCTCTTCTCCAAAGTATTCCCAAGCATAATAGAGAGATATACTGTATTTGATTGTATACAAATGTAATGTAGTCAAATGTAGTCAAATATTATGTCTGTTTGGGCTTCTTGAGGTCAATTTGCAGTCTACAAATGTTTTGTAATTATGTTCCAGCCCCTGACCATCTGCTCAAGAAAAAGCAGACCTTGGCTCAATCTAGTTGATGATCCCTGTCAGATATCTCTAGTTTAAACTGATGGATTTTTATGGGGATTTGTTTATTGATAACATCAACTCAGTTAACAACATTTTGCATAGAATTTTTGTCAGTAATACAGGTTGGTGCAGCTTATAACAACCATACACAATCTGTTTTTAGTAGACAAGAGCAGCTTCCACCAGTTTAGCTTCAACACAAGCCATGTTACCTGCATCTCTGCTGCTTCTGGCAGCTGCATCCTGTGAGTCCCTCTTGGGTGAATACAAATACACATACATTTATTATTATTATTATTTCAAAATACCAATTCATTATTAATGCTGAGTTACTTTGGACCTACATCAGTTATTTTCTTTTTCACAGGAGTGAACTATGGAGTTGAGCTCACCCAACAAGGCCCAACGGCCATAGAGCCTGGACAATCTGGCCCTCAGATTGGGGGGGGGGTAGTGCTCTTTTCTCTGGTTCACGTTCGCTCTTTTGCAGGTTTTACTATATCGTTTCTTCCATCCTAGAAAATGTCCTCATCTGCTTGCGTCTACCTCCCCTATATAAATGTGTTTTGGTACTTTCCTTATGCACTGCGCTTTAATCTGTGCTAACTTTTACTATACCACAGGTCAATATATTCTACCAGTCTTATGGTCCATCCAGCCCTCTCTCCACCTTTCATAGTGACAATAGTGGTAGGTAGTTCATTTGTCCAGGTCTGCAATAGGCTATAGCAATCATGGCACACATAAAAGCATTCATTTGAATCCATAAGAACAAACAGGAATAGCTGATAGGCAGCGGAGAGGCCAGGTGCATCATTGAGCATGAAGGAAGAAGACATGAGACAAGCAGCACAAAAAGCCCCCCTATTGATCTTTGTTAAGGGACAATATAATTATCTTACCTAGACTGGCAAAATTCTACTCTTGGCTGCTGTGAAAATGTCATTTGAATAATTGCACAAAAGCTTTGTGGTTTGAATGTTTCATTCCATTTGGATCAGTTGTCTGTCTACTCTAGACAGTTTATAAGGTCTCGAAAGGCACATTAACAGGCCAATCTGACTGTATTTTTTCTTCTGACACTGAGAATGTAGGGTGGAGGAGAGGACTGAAGCACTGACTAGACTGAAGAACAGGGACACACCATAACTTCTGACAGTCCATGATTAAATACACTATTGCTTTACTACTGATGATTGTAGGGTTGACAGGTGACCAGTTTCAGACTGATTTTACTTGAACAGATTGTTATGTGAGGTTTTGAGTCCAGGAATGTTCTCTAATGTAACTTTGTCTCCACAGGTGTTCATGGTTGGACAGTGACTACAGTCTGATATGAAAGTCTCTAGGGACCAGTTTCTCCAGAATAAAATGAAGCCTAGTCCTGAACTAAATGGAGAGCTCAATGGAGAATCGGCATGAGAAGTTATTTTCAGTCTATGATTAGTCTTAATCTGTATCTGGGAAACTAGACCTAGGAGTCTATTTTCCACACTATCAACTACCACATGGCATCAACAACATACTGTACACTGGTCTACACATATCATACTGTCATACACAGGTTATATATAATCTAAATGATATCTAAAATAATACAAAATCATTATTTTGAATACGTAATGAGCTGAGTATAGATCCTTCAGACACCAACAGTTAGAAATACACCACAGTCCTATGTGCTGTGACATTCCAGGAAACACTGACAACAATAACAATGTTGTTAAAAATGATAACATACTGTAAAAAAAAATGTATTTCATTTCAGTCAGGATTACAGGTTGATGCAGTTTATAACAATCATATATCAGTTTTGAATGAAACATGAGATTTTCTCTGTATGTAAAGAGGAGTGTCTATCTGTCGACAAGCACAGCTTCACTCAGTTGGAGTAGACAAGTGCAGCTTCACTCAGTTGGAGTAGACAAGTGCAGCTTCACTCAGTTGGAGTAGACAAGTGCAGCTTCACTCATTTGGAGTAGACAAGTGCAGCTTCACTCAGTTGGAGTAGACAAGGGCATATTCAATCTCTCGGACTAGACAAGAGCATCTTCACTTAGTCGGACTAGACAAGAGCATCTTCACTTAGTCGGAGTAGACAAGAGCATCTTCACTTAGTCGGAGTAGACAGGTGCAGCTTCCACCAGTTTAACTTCAGTTTAGCTCAAAGTGTAGGAGAGATTGACTGCATCACTACTTGTCTTTGTGAGAGGTATTGACATGTTGAAAGCAGTGAGCTGTCTGTTCAAATGACTAGCACACAGCTCAGACACCCATGCATACCCCAGAACATGCCACCAGGTCCCCTAGTCCAGAACAGACTCAGGGAAATGCACAGTGTTACACAGAGCCATGACTACATGGAACTCTTTCCCACATCAAGTAACTCATGCAAGCAGTAAAATCAGATTTAAAACAGATAAAACAACGCGGACTATGAAGAGACACACACACACAGGCACATACACACGCATACTCACACACACGCTAGCACACACTCGACACAGTCACATTTTAAGAATGTTGCACAGTGGTATAACACATGTTGTGTTGTAGATGTGTAGTGGTGTACTGATGTTATATGATGTACTGCTTTATTTAATGTTTGTGTTTGTTTATTGTCTGATGTGCCTTAATGTGTCTGGACCCCAGGAAGAGTAACTGCTGCCTTGGCAGACGCCAAAGGAGATCCAGAGATCCATAAGTTCCGTGCATCTCTGCTGCTACTGCTGCTGCATCCTGTGACTTTCTATCCATATGGGGGGATACTATTTCAAAAGCCCAGCTAATTAGTAACGCTGAGTTATGCTTTTCCTCCACAGCTGGCCACCTTGTCATCCCCAGGTCCAAGCTCCAGAGCTTCGGCTGCAGGGCCTTCAACAGAGTTGGATCTGGAACTCCCTTCCTCCAGCCATCCGTGACTCTGAATCCCCCCCCCCCCCATGCGCACACACACACACACACACACACACACACACACACACACACACACACACACACACACACACACACACACACACACACTAATGCACTACATAGAGACAAGCTAATGCACTACATAGACACTCTTCTCTCCACCATACTGAGCACCACCTAACACAAACCCTTCCCTAAACCGGGCTCGTATTGAAAACCAAACCCTACCCTACCCATACACTGATACTGTACATCCCACTCATTCCCTTCCTTGAGCCCATCCCTCTCTTTGCTCATGTTCTTGTTCAGTTTAATGTTGACTCCTGTTTTTTTGTTTCACTTCTAAAATTGTAAAGTGACTTTGGGTCCTTGGAAGAGCTATATGAGTCCCATGTATTATTATTATTATTATTATTATTACTTTGAAACGTCATCAATTGTTTTGTTTTTTCACAGATATGCACTGGAGCTCACCCAGCAAGGCCCAATGGCTATAGAGCCTGATAGTCTCTGACCCTCTCCTGTAAGGTCTCTGAGTATTCCTTGACTAATGATAACTAAGCAACAGCTTGGATCCAACACCCTACACACCGGGATGGAGCAATTAGATTCAAAGATTACCTGACAAACAAGTTCAGTGTTTCCAAAGACCCTGCTAGCAGCGTGGTGACAATAACAATCCATGTCTCAATTGTCTCAAGGCTTAAAAATCCTTCTTTAACCTCTAAGGTACTAAGCTAACATATGGAATTGTTTTAATCTGATTTAGAATTTTAGGACCCCTGTAGGTATAAAAATATATATATATTTCAATAATGTTTTTGATAAAATATTGAATTTGACCTTTCCCACTATAGCCCATAGAAACGCATTGAATAACACATTTATGAATGTAAAAAAAATCTAACGGTAAAAAAATTATCAAAAGGAATAAGGTTTTGTAGTGTCTGTCCGATATCTAGGAGATATCTAAGAAATCCCAGGAAATATTGTGTTTTTTGGACACATATTTAACCCCTCCATGCTTCCATTCATCTGTATGGGTTACCTTCAGACAGGTCCTTTTTGTTGGTGAGAGTCTCCCCTTTCCACAGTGGGGAAATATTAGTTTGTGGCCCAAACGGTTCGGACACTACATATAGAAGTTGGCACATCAGCGTTACTGACTTCAGACAAGACCCTTGACACTTGTGGGGATGTTTTTATTGTGTTACTTAGATTGACGCACAGGTGCATCAATAGACTCTTAAGGATTTAGCCTGTAAAATCAATAAGGGACATCAATAGCTTCCACCTGGATTCACCTGGACAGTCTATGACATAGAACGAGCATATGTTCATAATGTTTTGTGCATTCAGTGTATCATTTCATACTTGTGAGAAGAACATGAGGTGTTTAATTAGGCAGTATCCGTATAAATCCAGTATGGCCAGAATTCCCACACTAAAAGAGCACTTGGTCAAAATGCCCTATAGTAAGAATATTTAAGCAATATGATAAACATTTATAATCTGCAAATTACAATACAGCACCTCTTGAGTAGTGAAGTAATACATTAATTATTTAAACTCTTTGTCATCTTCCCTCCCAGTGAGGAGGAGTCAATGTAAAACTCTGAGCTCTTCCATCACTACTTATCTCACTGCAGAGTGGATGAAAGTCACACTGACTAGACTGAGGAACAGAGACACATTATAGGAAGAGTTCATGAAATGTACTACCGTGTTTCTACTGATGATAATAGGTCTGACAGGTGGAAACATTAAGATTGTTAGAATAAAACCTTCATATTGTTACAATGTGTATTTCTGAGTCCAGCTAAAAGCTATAATGTTACTCTCCTTCAACAGGTGTTCAGAGTCAGACATTGACTGAGTCTGGAGAATCCCACCACCTGACCTGTACAGCCTCTGGTTAAGACATAAATGCCTGCTACATGACTTGGATCAGACAGGCTCCTGGGAAAGGACTGGAGTGGATTGCGGAAGTGATGGTGACAGCACTTACTACCCCCAGTCAGTTCAGGGTCGGTTCACCATCTCTAGGAAAAATAGCATGAAACAGGTGTATCTCCAGATGAACATCCAGATACACAGTGACACAGGAGGCTGCAGTGCCATTCAAAACTGGTCAACGCTGATCTCAGTATGTCTCTAAAATGAGTCTATGGTCCCCTCTGTCAGCATCAACTCCATGTCATCAACAACACACACACTGGTCGACACACACCATACTCTCACAAACATGTCATACGCTCAATTATGTCTAAAATAATGAAATATTAAAAACATGTACTTTTTGAAAATAATATAAATATCTCACAGATAAAATGTAATTGGCCGAGTATAGATCCTTGACGGACACCAACAGTTAGATTGCTACATTCTGTGCTATTGCAAGAAACATTGATGACAATAATAATTGTTTTTAAAGTAATAAGATGCTGTAAACAAAGTGAGATTCCACATTTGTAATGCAGGTTGTTGCAGCTCATACCAATCAATCTACTCAACATGTCAGTGTGATACTACTTGATTCTCTCTCTTCTTATACCAACTCTCTCAGCTGTATGCAAAGTTCCACCCCTCTTCTCTCTGCATATAAAGAAAAGTGTGTACCTGTCTTTCACTCATTTGGAATAAACAAGTGCAGATCCCACCAGTCTAACTTCAACACAAATCATGTTTCCTGCATATCTGCTGCTGCTGGCAGGGGCCTCCTGTGAGTTTCTGGGAGCGATAAATGAACAAACAACAGAGTAATAGTCAGTCAAATTATTTTGAAAATATGATTCACTAAAAGTTGTATACTGTTTTTTTTGTTTTGTTTTACAGGTGTGTTCTGTCAGACTGAGCTCACACAGCCAGGCTCTTTGACCCTGCAGCCTGGACAGCCTCTGACCCTCTCCTGTAAGGTCTCTGGGTATTCTTTAACCAGTACCAGCTACTGTACAGGTTGGGTACGACAGCCTGCAGGAAAAGCACTGGAGTGGGTTGGATACATGTGTGGCAGTGGTAACATATACTACAGTGATAAGCTGAAAAACAAATTCAGTATCTCCAGAGACACTTCCAGCAGCACAGTGACTTTAACAGGACAGAGTCTGCAGACTGAAGACACAGCTGTGTATTATTGTGCTCGACGACCACAGTGATACAAACCAACACAGAACCTGTACAAAAACTGAATATGCATGTGAGTAATGCAGTGAAACATACGCCTCCCAGTCAAAGAACTGCTCTGTGACATAAAACATATTATTGATACATTAGCATGTTAAGCTGCGATGTCACTATAGCCTTTTTTTATTGTGACACAAACAACCACACAGGATTACACATTGAAAAAACAAACAGTCAATAATACAGTAGAGAATGTCTATATACAGTGTGTGTAAATGAGGTGGGATAAGGGAGATGAGGCAATTAATAGGCCATAGTGGTGAAATTATTACAGTATGGCAAATGAAACACTGAGATGATAGATGTGCAGAAGATGAGTGAGCAAGTAGCTGTACTGGGGTGCAAAGGAGCAAAATAAATAACAATATGGTGATGAAATAGTTGGATGGTGGATGGTGATGAGGTAGTTGCACAGCCAATTTACAGATTGGCTATGTACAGGTGCAGTGATCGGTGAGCTGCTCTGACAGCTGGTACTTAAATCTAATGAGGGAGATACTGTATGAGTCTCCAGCTTCAGTGATTTTTGCAGTTTGTTCCAGTCAACTGGAAGGAAAGGCGGCCGAAGGTGGAATTGGCTTTGGGGGTGACCAGTGAGATATACATGCTGGTGACCAGTGAGCTTCACCTAGCAACGACTTACCTGGAGCCAGTGGGTTTGGCGACAGATATGAAGTGAGGGCCAGCCAACGAGAGCATACAGGTCGCAGTGGTGAGTAGTAAATGGGGCTTTGGTGACAAAACGGATGGCACTGTGATAGACTGCATCCAATTTGCTGAGTAGAGTGTTGGAGGCCATTTTGTAAATGACATCGCCGAAGTCAAGGATTGGTAGGATAGTTATACTAAGGTATGTTTGGCAGCATGAGTGAAGGATGCTTTGTTTGCGAAATAGGAAGCCAATTCTAGATTACATTTTTGGATTGGAGATGCTTAATGTGAGTCTGGAAGGAGAGTTTATAGTCTAACCAGACACCTAGGTATTTTATATAACCTTTATTTAACTAGGCAAGTCAGTTTTAAGAACAAATTCTTATTTTCAATGATAGCCTAGGAACAGTGGGTTAACTGCCTTGTTCAGGGGCAGAACAACAGATTTGTACCTTGTCAGCTCAGGGATTTGATCTTGCAACCATTTCGGTTAGTAGTCCAATGCTCTAAATACAAGGCTACGCTGCCGCCCAACTATTTGTAGTTGTCCACATATTTTAAGTCAGAACCATCCAGAGTAGTGATGCTGGACGGATGGGGAGGTGTGGGCAGCGATCGGTTGAAAAGCATGCATTTAGTTTTGCTTGCATTTAATAACAGTTGGAGGCCATGGAAGGAGAGTTGTATGGCATTGAAGCTCGTCTGGAGGTTATTTAATACAGTGTCCAAAGAAGGGCCAGAAGTATACAGAATGGTGTCGTCTGCGTAGAGGTGGATCAGAGAATCACCAACAGCAAGAGCGACATCATTGATGTATACAGAGAAAAGAGTTGGCCCGAGAATTGAACCCTGTTGCACCCCCATAGAGACTTCCAGAGGTTCAGACAACAAGCTCTCCGATTTGACACACTGAACTCTGCCTGAGAAGTAGTTGGTGAACCAGTCATTTGAGAAACCAAGGCTGTTGAGTCTGTCGATAAAAATGTGGTGATTGACATAGTCGAAAGCCTTGGTCAGGTCAGATTGAATCACATTTTCCTCTAGCATTTTTCCTGTGCTTATAGCTACATTCTGCTAAAAAAATATATATTAACCCACTAATCCTTGCCGATGACAAGCATACAGTTAACAGTCACTTTAATTGTGTTTAAATACTGCATCAACCATATCATATGTACATACTGTATTCTATACTATGCCACAATATCTCCAATGCCGCTCTGACATATATTTATATATCTAACGCTCAATGAGTGAATAGGTGTGGAGTCAGGCGCAGAGAGCAAAAGATGCGGGAAAAACACGCTTTAATGTCCAGAAATAATCACAGGAACAAAAATAGTATACCAAACCAGGTATAACTACAGAACAAAAGTACCCTATCGTGAAAAATAAAAGGACAGCGAGAAACCCAAATGAAAACACTAACCACTCTACAACATACAGATGAACAAGCCCGCACAAACAGAAGCGTGCTGAACGAACTTAAATAACCCCACCCTAACAACCAAACAAGGAACAGGTGAAACCAATTAGACAAAACCAAACGAACACAGAACAAAGGATCGGTGGCAGCTAGTAGACCGGCGAGCGCCGAGCGCCGAGCGCCACCCGAACAAGAAGGGGAGTCACCTTCGGTTATATTCGTGACAATATATGTGCAATCCATTCCTTACTTAGATTTATGTGTATTTTGGGTATATGTTGTGAAACTGTTAGATATTACTTGTTAGATATTACTGCACTGTCATAGCTAGAAGCACAAGCATTTCGCTACACCCGCAATAACATCTGCTAAACACATGTATGAAACCAATAAATATGATTTCATTTGAACATGATGCAACCTCCACCACGCTTGAAAATATGTGTAATTGAAAAACCTCCCTGGTCTTTGTGCTTGAATCTGTGCTTGAAATTCACTACTAATTGAATGTGTTGGGTACAGAGATGGGGTCATTCATTCATGTTATCCCCTTCCAGTCTCCTCCTTTATTTCCAGACTTTTTATAACTTCCCCACAATGAGAGTTCTAGAATGTGTGTTCCTCTTGGCTTTCATCTCAGATGAGTTAACTGGAGTTATTTCTGTCCAGTGTAGGAGAGAGGAAGGGAGCTGTGCTATTAGGCTGGAGGGTCACAGTCATCTAAACTGTTTGTTTCTCAGCTGTTCAGGGTCAGTCACTCACCTCCTCTGAGCCAATGGGAAAGAGACCTGGAGAGTCAGTAACACTGTCCTGTACAGCTTCTGGATTCTCCATGGGTAGGTACTGGATGCAATGGCTACATCAGAAAAAGACAAGAGTAGATTGGGAAAGGACAAGAGTGCATTGGGCAAATTGATTGGGGCACTGGCACTATACTTGCCCAGTCTCTTCAGGGAAGTTCACCATAACCAAACATAGCTCCAAAAACCAGCTGTGTTTCAAGGTGAAAAGCCTGAAGAATGAAGACTGTTGAGTGTTATTATAGTGACACAGGATGCTGCAGTACCATACACAAACTGATTAACACTGATCTCAGTGTGTGGCAAAAGGTATGTCTGTTCTTTAAACACACAAACTACTCAACAGTAGTGAAAAAAAACACTGATATCAATATTATCCCTATAAATTAATCCTGACTGTCTGTAGTTTAATACTTATGGCTGTGTTCATACAAGGTGTGTTCATATGTGAGTCTGTTGTGTCCACTACAATCACTCTCAGACAATAGACTTTTAAAATAGTTTTTATTGTGACAACTTTAACTAACAAACTACAGAATTATGACCTACAGATTAAAGCGACTGGAGGTGTTCGAACTTCAAAGTAACATTTTTATTTCATAGTTTGCCAAATGTTGTTTGTGATTTTGAATTTCTACATGTTTTCAGGGCCAAACTGACTGAGTCTGAACCAGTGGCTAAAATGCCTGGAGAATCCCACAAACTGACCTGTACATATTCTGGAATCTCAACTGGCTCCAACTTTAATTTGATCAACGACTGTAAACAACGAGCAGAACAGAACCATTCATAATGCTGCACAATGCATTCCATAAGAGATTTTTGGATTATTATTATGATAAATAATTGTTCTACTCAATGTCACTGTGATACTAGTAATTTGTAATCTGTACGTAATCCTGAATCTCCTACCTTGATGCAAATCAATTCCCTTCTTTGTATAAAAAGAGTCTCTCTCACTCAGTTGGAGTAAATAAGTATTGTTCCCATCAGTTCTGCTTCCTCATAAACCATGTTCACCGGGGTTAGGTCTTGCTCGGGGTCCACGGGGTTTAACACGCATTACCAAGCATTATTCTAAGCATGATCAGAGAGAGAGAGAGAGACAAAGAAACCATGGCTTGTGCCATGGCCTATAGCTCATATGAGGGAAAGGAAGGGAGACAGTGTATATCTCACTACAGCAGGTCAGGAACAAAAAAAGAAAGAGACAATGAACCCAAGACCCTTTTATAACATCTGACTTGTTTGGATTCAAAATCTGAGTTGTTGACCATTGGCATTACTGTAAAGTTAACCTCCAATCAGATATCAACCCTACAGACCTACACTCCACACTGCCCCTTTCCCACCTAGACAAAAGGAGCACCTGCAATTGAAGTCGGAAGTTTACATACACCTTTGCCAAATACATTTAAACTCAGTTTTTCACAATTCCTGACATTTAATCCTACTAAAAAATGCCCTGTTTTAGGTCAGTTAGGATCATAACTTTATTTTAAGAATGTGAAATGTCAGAATAAAAGTAAAGAGAATTATTAATTTCAGGTTTTATTTCTTTCATCATATTCCCAGTGGGTCAGAAGTTTACATACACTCAAGTTTACATTTCTGGCTTTTTTATGGCGGTTTTGGAGCAGTGGCTTCTTCCTTGCTGAGTGGCCTTTCAGGTTATGTCGATATAGGACTCATTTTACTGTGGATATAGATACCTTTGTACTTGTTTCCTCCAGCATCTTCACAAGGTGAGAGGCAGGACTTTCAGCGTGATCTGCGTCAGAAATAGGAATGACTTCTATTTTAGCCCATGGTAACGCAGACGCTCATTGGCGCACGCGAGCAGTGTGGGTGCAATAATTGAATAACATGGATTTCAAATGTATTTTGTGACACTCGCGCACGCAACGTGTTTGGTCTGGTCAGCATGTAAGTGTATGTGTAATGTCGTGTGTGTAGGTGGAAGGGAAGTCAGGCGCAGGAAAATCGAACTTGGTATAAATGGAGTAGTTTAATAAAGTTAAACAAAACTCCAAAACCAAAGTACATAATAAATAAAAGTGGGTACAAGAACCCATCACGCACCAATCCATAATACACGAGCATACAAACAAACAATCTCTGACAAGGACATGAGGGGAAACAGAGGGTTAAATACACAACATGAAATGAATGCGATTGGAACTAGGTGTGTTGGAAGACAAGACAAAACCAATGGAAAATGACAAATGGATCAATGATGGCTAGAAGACCGGTGACGTCGACCGCCGAGCACCGCCTGAACAAGGAGAGGCATCGACTTCGGCAGAAGTCCTGACCGTATGTAAACTTCCAGAAGTCCTGACCATATGTAAACTTCCGACTTCAACTGTACATGATTAAATGTCCATGTGGGCTGTGTTATGCAAGTAAAACCTCTCTTTCTCTCAAACAGAGAATTAGTGAACATAAAAGTTGCATGGGCAGAAAGGACAGGGATGATCCAAACGCATTACATTTTAATGACCAAAAACATGACTTGTAATGATAACCATGCATGTAATGTTGTAAATGTGAACATGAACTGCCACCACTTCTGCCTACTCTGACGTTTTTACTTGCACTGCACCCAATGATTTATGAAAACGTACTTGACAGGTTGATGTTCTCATTGTAGTTTTACAGACGTGTTTAATACGTTTTGTGTACACTGTTAGAATACTTATGAAATGCACATTGTTATTTTTGGTAACACATGTATATTTTCCCTCGAATCCAACCCCATTCGATCCATTGAGCAGATGTGGGTAGAACAATGTCCACACAAGGGTTCAAATTAAAAACACTCACAAAAGCTCCAACGAAGGCCATGAGGTCGATATGTATCGCTTAATAAAGTGTAGTGATACTACTGTAGCAAGAGCAGTGTGGGGGTTTCTTATTTCTTCCACAGTTATTTATTAAAATAGGGAGTTATTTGTTTCATTTGACTGTGTTAACTAGCAGTACTAGATATTTCTATGAGAGTCAGATGGATACATAGCAAAAAAACATGATTATTCGTCTTTCTGAAATGAAACCATCAAGTGCTGGATTTGAAACAAAACATGTCTGTCATTGAACAACACACAATCTCTTTCATATTTTCTTTAAACAATAAACGCTAATTTTCCAACATTTCTGAAAAGAGTTTTGGAATGAAACTCGTCAAATGTACATTTAGATATCACATGAAAGTCCTTAACATGATTGTTGAATGACTACCTTTTCTCTGTACCACACACTTACAATTATTTGTGAGTTCCTTCAGTCGAGCAATGAATTTCAAACAGATTCAGCCACAAAGACCAGCAAGGTTTTGCAATGCCTCGCAAAGAAGGGCCCCTATTCGTAGATGGCAAAAAAAAAAAGCAGAAATTGAATATCCCTTTGAGCATGGTTAAATTATTAATTACACTTTGGATGGTTTTCACCTAGTAACTACAAAGATGGTGTCCTTCCTCACTCAGTTGCCGTAGAAGAAGGTAACATAATTTGGTTGCTGTGATTATAGAAAACTGAGGATGGATCAACAACATTGTAGTTACTCCGAAATACTAACACAAATGACAGAATGAAAAGAAGGAAGCCTGTACAGAACAAAAAATACTCCAAAACATGCAATCAGGCGCAAAAGTAAAACTGCATAAAAATGTGGCAAAGAAATTAACTTTGTCTTGAATACGAAGCGTTATGTTTGAGCCAAATCCAACACAACACAGCACTGAGTACCACTCTTTATATTTTAAAGAATGGTGGTGCCTGCATCATGTTATTGGTATGCTTGTCATTGGCAAGGACTAGGAATTTTTCATTTTTTTATAAACAGAAACGGAATAGAGCTAAGAACAGGCAAAATCCTCTAGGAAAACCTGGTTCAGTCTGCTTTCCAACAGACAAATTCACTTTTCAGCAGGACAATAACCTAAAACACAAGGCAAGATATACACTGGAGTTACTTACCAAGACAACATTGAATGTTCCTGAGTAGCCTAGTTACAGTTTTGACGTAATTGTCATGAAAAGCTGTGGCAATGTCTGTTTAATAACAATCAACAACCAGAGCTTGAACAATTTTTAAATGAATAATGTGCAAATATTGTACAGTCCAGGTGTGTAATGCTCTTAGAGACATACCCAGAAAGACTTACAGCTGTACTCGTTGCCAAAGATGATTCTAATATGTATTATTTCAGGGTTGTAAATACTTATGTACATGAGACATTACTGTATTTAATTGAATTTTAATAATTAGCAAAAATGTTTTCACTTTGCCATTAAAGGGGTATTGTGTGTAGATTGGTGTGAAAACTATAATTAATCCATTAATGAATTCAGGCTGTAACACAACAAAATGTGGAATAAGTCAAGGGGTATGAATAATATCTGAGGGCACTGTAATTGTCATGGTGATGTCCATACACAGTAAGTAAAGCATTACATGTTGACTGAAGAATGTCTGAGTATCATGGTCAAAGTTTATATTAGTGTAAATACCACATCTTCAACTGAATGTTTAAATGTTTTTGTTTTACAGGTGTTTGTTCTGATATCAGATTGGATCAGTCACCTTCTCAGAAGAAAAGACCTGGAGACACAATTAAATTGTCCTGTTCAATCTTTGTTTATTCAATGATTAGATATACAATTGGATATACACTGGATAAGGCAGAAACCAGGGAAAGTACTGGAGTGGATCGGGAGAATGAAGAATGGTTCAGGCACAGATGTTATCCATGCAGACTCCCTGAAAAGCTTATTCATCCTGACTGAGGATGTCTCCACAAGCACACAGTTCTTAGAGGCCAAGAGTTTGAGAGCAGAGTACTCTGTTGTTTATTATTGTGCTCAACAGACACTGACTGGAGATGGTGAAGCAGTTATACAAAAACCCCAACACCGCCTAACAATATGGCTAGCTGGTGTACTACTTCCTCTCTTTGTGTCACGCTAGAATAATGCTGTGTATAGCATTACTGTAAAGAATACAATAACAATATCACAAAGAACTACACAATAAAAGGGTCCAGCCTCTAACATTCAAACTACCTCTTGCCTAGTCTGGTCAAGCTTTCTTGATGTCACATAAAAAAATTCATAAACAAAGTATTCAGAACATATGAACCTGTTCCCCATCTCTGAATTCTCTATTTAATCTCTGTGTGATCTTCCCACCCTGGGAGGAGGAGTCAATGCAAAACTCTGAGCTCTTTTATTGTCCCTCCGGAACTGTCATTACACATACCTGGTCCCCATATCCTTGATTAGTAACTGTATAAGTGTGCCCTTTGTTCACCATTGTCTTGTCTATTATTGTTCCATTGTCCGTTGGTCGTGTGAGTAACTGTGCTTGTTTTGGCTCTCGTGCTGCGTGTTGTGCGTTTGTGTTTTCAGGTCACGTCCCGTGTATTTATTACAGATCTCGCCACGTGTATGTATTAGAGGTACTCCTCGCTCTTTGTTTGGGTTCAACCCTGTGTTTTGTATACATGTTTGTTTGATCTTCGTCCCTGTGCCTTTACATGTGACGCTGTCATTTGGTTGAAATATAAAACCATATTACGCATTTCTGCAACTGTCTCCTGACCCTTCATACCAACGAGACATCCATCACTACTTATCTCACTGCAGAGTGGAGGAGAAGGACTGACGACTAGACTGAGTGTTACACTGATCATAGTCTAACATGTTTAACAAAGATGACATAATAGGGATACATGCTACTGATTCTAGGACTGTCAGAAAAACACTTTGTTTTTACTTTCAACAGATGGTTGTGTGTACTTAAAAGCTTTTGTTCAAGTTTGAAATACTCTATTTTTATCAACAGGTGTTCAGGGTGAGATACTGAGTCTGGCCCCATGGTTAAACAGACTGGAGAATCCCACCAAATGACATGTACAGCCTCTGGTTTAGACATGAACAACGACTGGATGACGTGGAACAGACAGGCTCCTGGGATAGGACTGGGTTGCAATTATTACTGGCAGTGATGGTGGTATCACTTACTAATCCCATCTCCAGAGACAATAGCAAGCTGCATCTCCAGATGAACAGTCTGAAGACTGAAGACTCCTCTGTTTATTATTGTGCCAGAGACAGTGACACAGGAAACTGCAGTCAATATCTTTCAAAAGGAGACACCATGTGTACATTTAACCATTTATTCGAAAAGATTACAATGCATAGTCTTGGCGTTAGGCTCTGCTCCTTCAGGGTATCTAACTGCCAGAGTGAAGAATCATATGAAGATGGTAATAGAACTACAGGCAGTGAGTACAATATGCTATATCAAATCCCCTGAAGGAA